>NW_027274159.1:0-127964 GCF_030028105.1 Mobula birostris
CCCAGAGATCAGACACCTGCTCTTCGATCTCCTTGTACCAGAGATCAGACACCATTAAGTCCATCCTCTTGTCCCAGAGATCAGACACAGTCTGCTCCATCACCTTGTCCCTGAGATCAGACACCTGATGCTCCATCCCCTTTTCCCAGAGATCAGACACCTGCAGCTCCATCCCCTTCTCCCAGACATCAGACAACTGTTGTTCCATCCCGTTGACCCAGAGATCTGACAGCGGCTGATCCATTGTTGTCCCAGCGATCAGATGCCTGCTGCTCCATCCCTTTGTACCAGAGATCTGACAGCTGCTGCTCCATCATCTTGTCCCAGAGATCAGGCACCTGCTGGTCAATCGCCTTGTCCCAGAGATCAGAAATTGGTTGCTCCATCGTCGTCCCAGAGATCAGCGACTAATTGCTCCATCACCTTGTCCCAGAGATCAGGCACCTCCTGCTCCATCGTCCTCCCAGAGATTAGACACCATTAAGCCCATCCCTTTGCCCCAGAGATCAGACACAGTCTGCTCCATCCCCCTGTCCCTGAGATCAGACACCTGAAGCTCGATCCCCTTGTCCCAGAAATCAGACAACTGCTGCTCCATCGTCGTCCCAGAGATCAGACAGATGCTGCTCCATCATCTTCTTCCAGAGATCAGACACCTGCTCTTCGATCTCCTTGTGCCAGAGATCAGACACCATTAAGTCCATCCCCTTGTCCCAGAGATCAGACACAGTCTGCTCCATCCCCTTGTCCCTGAGATCAGACACCTGCTGCTCCATCTCCTTGTCTCACAGATCAGAAATGTGTTGCTGCATCCCCTTCCCCCAGAGATGAGACACCTGCTGCTCCATCTCCTAGTCGCTGAGATCAGGCAACTGCTGCTCCATCTCCTTGTCCCAGAGATCATACACCTACTGCTCCAACACCCTGTCCCAAAGATCAGACACCTGCCGCTCCATCCCCTTCTCCCAGACATCAGAGAACTGCTGCTCCGTCCCTTTGACACAGATATCAGACACCTTTGTGCTCCATCCCCTTGTCCTGGAGATGAGATACCTGCTGCTCCACTCTCGACCTAGAGATCATACACCCACTGCTCCATCCCCCTGTCCCGGAGATCAGATACCTGCTACACCATCCCCTTGTCCCAGAGATCAGACACCTGCTGCTCCCTCTCCTTGTCTCAGTGTTCAGACACCTGCTGCCCCACCCATTGTCAAGAGATCAGACACCTGCTGCTCCTTCTCCTTGTCTCAGTGATCAGAACCTGTTGCTGCATCCCATTCACCCAGAGATGAGACACCTGCTGCTCCATCGTTGTCCCAGAGATCAGACACATGCTGCTCCATCATCTTCCCAGAGATCAGACACCTGCAGCTCCATCCCCTTCTCCCAGATATCAGACAACTGTTGTTCCACCCCCTTGACCCAGAGATCTGACAGCGGGTGATCCATTGTTGTCCCACCGATCAGATGCCTGCTGCTCCATCCCTTTGTACCAGAGTTCTGACAGCTGCTGCTCCATCGCCTTGTCCCAGAGATCAGACACCTGCTGGTCAATCGCCTTATCCCAGAGATCAGACACTGGTTGCTCCATCATCGTCCCAGAGATCAGCGACTTATTGCTCCATCACCTTGTCCCAGAGATCAGACACCTACTGCTCCATCGTCCTCCCAGAGATCAGACACCTGCTCTTCGATCTCCTTGTACCAGAGATCAGACACCATTAAGTCCATCCTCTTGTCCCAGAGATCAGACACAGTCTGCTCCATCACCTTGTCCCTGAGATCAGACACCTGCTGCTCCATCTCCTTGTCTCAGAGATCAGAAACGTGTTGCTGCATCCCCTTACCCCAGAGATGAGACACCTGCTGCTCCATCTCCTAGTCGCTGAGATCAGGCAACTGCTGCTCCATCTCCATGTTGCAGAGATCATACACCTACTGCTCCATCCCCCTTTCCCAGAGATCAGACACCTGGCGCTCTATCTCCTTGTCCCAGAGATCAGACAGCTGCTGCTCCACCTTCGACCTAGAGATGATACACCTACTGCTCCATCCCCCGTCCCAGAGATCAGACACCTGCCGCTCTATCCCCTTCTCCCAGACATCAGAGAACTGCTGCTCCATCCCTTTGACCCAGAGATCAGACACCTACTGCTGCATCGTCCTCCCAGAGATCAGACACCATTAAGTCCATCCCTTTGCCCCAGAGATCAGACACAGTCTGCTCCATCCCCTTGTCCCTGAGATCAGACACCTGCTGCTCCATCTCCTTGTCTCCGAGATCAGAAACGTGTTGCTCCATCCCCTTGTCCCAGAGATCAGACACCTGAAGCTCGATCCCCTTGTCCCAGAAATCAGACAACTGCTGCTCCATCGTCGTCCCAGAGATCAGACACCTGCTGCTGCATCATCTTCTTCCAGAGATCAGACACCTGGCGCTCCATCTCCTTGTCCCAGAGATCAGACACCTGCTGCTCCACCCTCGACCTAGAGATGATACACCTACTGCTCCATCCCCCTGTCCCAGAGATCAGACACCTGCCACTCCATCCCCTTCAGAGAACTGCTACTCCATCCCTTTGACCCAGAGATCGGACACCATGTGCTCCATCTCCTTGCCCCGGAGATCAGATACCTGCTACACCATTCCCTTGTCCCAGAGATCAGACACCTGCTGCTTCCTCTCCTTGTCTCAGTGTTCAGAAACCTGCTGCCCCATCCATTGTCCCAGAGATCACACACCTGCTGCTCCTTCTCCTTGTCTCAGTGATCTGACACCTGTTGCTGCATCCCATTCCCCCAGAGATGAGACACCTGCTGCTCCATTGTCATCCCAGAGATCAGACACATGCTGCTCCATCATCTTCCCAGAGGTCAGACACCTGCTGCTCCATCCCCTTTTCCCAGAGATCAGACACCTGCAGCTCGATCCACTTCTCCCAGATATCAGACAACTGTTGTTCCATCCCCTTGACCCAGAGATCTGACAGTGGCTGATCCATTGTTGTTCCAGCGATCAGATGCCTGCTGCTCCATCCCTTTGTACCAGAGATCTGACAGCTGCTGCTCCATCGCCTTGTCCCAGAGATCAGACACCTGCCGCTCCATCCCCTTCTCCCAGACATCAGAGAACTGCTGCTCCATCGTCGTCCCAGAGATCAGCGACTTATTGCTCCATCACCTTGTCCCAGAGATCAGACACCTACTGCTCCATCCCCCTGTCCCGGAGATCAGATACCTGCTACATCATCCCCTTGTCCCAGAGATCAGACACCTGCTGCTCCCTCTCCTTGTCTCAGTGTTCAGACACCTGCTGCCCCATCCATTGTCAAGAGATCAGACACCTGCTGCTCCTTCTCCTTGTCTCAGTGATCAGAAACCTGTTGCTACATCCCATTCACCCAGAGATGAGACACCTGCTGCTCCATCGTCGTCCCAGAGATCAGACACATGCTGCTTCCATCATCTTCCCAGAGGTCAGACACCTGCTGCTCCATCCCCTTTTCCCAGAGATCAGACACCTGCAGCTCCATCCCCTTCTCCCAGACATCAGACAACTGTTGTTCCATCCCCTTTTCCCAGAGATCAGACACCTGCAGCTCCATCCACTTCTCCCAGATATCAGACAACTGTTGTTCCATCCCCTTGACCCAGAGATCTGACAGTGGCTGATCCACTGTTGTCCCAGCAATCAGATGCCTGCTGCTCCATCCCTTTGTACCAGAGATCTGACAGCTGCTGCTCCATCGCCTTGTCCCAGAGATCAGACACCTGCCGCTCCATCCCCTTCTCCCAGACATCAGAGAACTGCTGCTCCATCGTCGTCCCAGAGATCAGCGACTTATTGCTCCATCACCTTGTCCCAGAGATCAGACACCTACTGCTGCATCCTCGACCTAGAGATCATACACCTACTGCTCCATCCCCCTGTCCCGGAGATCAGATACCTGCTACACCATCCCCTTGTCCCAGAGATCAGACACCTGCTGCTCCCTCTCCTTGTCTCAGGGTTCAGACACCAGCTGCCCCATCCATTGTCAAGAGATCAGACACCTGCTGCTCCTTCTCCTTGTCTCAGTGATCAGAAACCTGTTGCTACATCCCATTCACCCAGAGATGAGACACCTGCTGCTCCATCGTCGTCCCAGAGATCAGACACATGCTGCTCCATCATCTTCCAGAGGTCACACACCTGCTGCTCCATCCCCTTTCCACAGAGATCAGACACCTGCAGCTCCATCCCCTTCTCCCAGACGTCAGACAACTGTTGTTCCATCCCCTTGACCCAGAGATCTGACAGCGGCTGATCCATTGTTGTCCCAGCGATCAGATGCCTGCTGCTCCATTCCTTTGTACCAGAGATCTGACAGCTGCTGCTCCATCGCCTTGTCCCAGAGATCAGACACCGGCTGGTCAATCGTCTTGTCCCAGAGATCAGACACTGGTTGCTCCATCGTCGTCCCAGAGATCAGCGACTTATTGCTCCATCACCTTGTCCCAGAGATCAGACACCTCCTGCTCCATCGTCCTCCCAGAGATCAGACACCTGCTCTTCAATCTCCTTGTGCCAGAGATCAGACACCATTAATTCGATCCCCTTGTCCCAGAGATCAGACACAATCTGTTCCATCCCGTTGTCCCTGAGATCAGACACCTGCTGCTCCATCTCCTTGTCTCAGAGATCAGAAACGTGTTGCTGCATCCCCTTCTCCGAGAGATGAGACACCTGCTGCTCCATCTTCTAGTCGCTGAGATGAGGCAACTGCTGCTCCATCTCCATGTTCCAGAGATCATACACCTACTGGTCCATCCCCCTGTCCCAGAGATCAGACACCTGCCGCTCCATCCCCTTCTCCCAGACATCAGAGAACTGCTGCTCCATCCCTTTGACCCAGAGATCAGACACCTTGTGCTCCATCCCCTTGTCCCGGATATCAGACACCTGCTACAACATCCCCTTGTCCCAGAGATCAGACACCTGCTGCTCCATCCCATTGTCCCAGAGATCAGATACTAGCTGCTCAATCCGCTTGTCCCAACTATCAGACATCTGCTGCTCCATCTCCTTGACCTAGAGATCAGACACCTGCTGCTCCATCCCCTTGTCCCAGAGGTCAGAAACCTGCTGCTCCATCCCCTTGTACCAGAGATCAGACACCTGCTGCTCCATCTGCTTGTCCCAGAGATCAGACACCTGCAGCTCCATCTCCTTGACGCAGACATCCGACACCTGCTGCTCCATCGCCTTCCCAGAGATCAGACACCTGCTGCACCATCCCCTTGACCCAGAGATCTGACAGCTGCTGCTCCATCCACTTGTCCGAGAGATCAGACACCTGCTGGTCCATCGCCTTGTCCCAGAGATCAGACACCTGCTGCTCCATCTCCTTGTCCCAGAAATCAGAAGCCTGCTGCTCCATCTCCATGTCCCAGAGATCAGACACCTGCTGCTCCATTGTTGTACCAGAGATCAGACACCTATTGCTCCATCCCTTTGTTCAGGAGATCCGACACCTGCTGGTCCATTGCCTGGTCCCAGAGATCAGACACCGAAGGCTTCATTCCCTTGTCCCAGAGATCAGACACCTGCTGCCCTACCATCTTCTCCCCAGGATCACACACCTGGCGCTCCATCTCCTTGTCCCAGAGATCAGACACCTGCTGCTCCATCTCAATGGCCCAGAGATCAGACACCTGTTGCTCCATCCCCTTGTCCCAGAGATCAGACACCTGAAGCTCTATCGCCTTGTCCCAGAAATCAGACAACTGCTGCTCCATCGTCGTCCCAGAAATCAGACACCTGCTGCTCCATCATCTTCTCCCAGAGATCAGACACCTGGCGCTCTATCTCCTTGTCCCAGAGATCAGACACCTGCTGCTCCACCCTCGACCTAGAGATGATACCCCTACTGCTCCATCCCCCTGTCCCAGAGGTCAGACACCTGCCGCTCCATCCCCTTCTCCCGGACATCAGAGAACTGCTGCTCCTTTCTTTTGACCCAGAGATCGGACACCATGTGCTCCATCCCCTTGCCCGGAGATCAGATACCTGCTACACCATCCCCTTGTCCCAGAGATCAGACACCTGCTGCTTCCTCTCCTTGTCTCAGTGTTCAGACACCTGCTGCCCCATCCATTGTCCCAGAGATCAGACACCTGCTTGCTCCTTCTCCTTGTCTTAGTGATCTGACACCTGTTGCTGCACCCCATTCCCCCAGAGATGAGACACCTGCTGCTCCATTGTCGTCCCAGCGATCAGACACATGCTGCTCCATCATCATCCAGAGGTCAGACACCTGCTGCTCCATCCCCTTTTCCCAGAGATCAGACACCTGCAGCTCCATCCACTTCTCCCAGATATCAGACAACTGTTGTTCCATCCCCTTGACCCAGAGATCTGACAGTGGCTGATCCATTGTTGTCCCAGCGATCAGTTGCCTGCTGCTCCATCCCTTTGTACCAGAGATCAGACACTGGTTGCTCCATCGTCGTCCCAGAGTTCAGCGACTTATTGCTCCATCCCCTTCTCCCAGACATCAGACAACTGTTGTTCCATCCCTTTGATCCAGAGATCAGACACCTGCTGCTCCATCCCTTTGTACCAGAGATCTGACAGCTGCTGCTCCATCGCCTTGTCCCAGAGATCAGACACTGGTTGCCCCATCGTCGTCCCAGAGTTCAGCGACTTATTGCTCCATCAGCTTGTCCCAGAGATCAGACACCTACTATTCCATCGTCCTCCCAGAGATCAGACACCTGCTCTTCGATCTCTTTGTGCCAGAGGTCAGACTTCATTAAGTCCATCCCCTTGTCCCAGAGATCAGACACAGTATGCTCCATCCCCTTGTCCCTGAGATCAGACACCTGCTGCTCTATCTCCTTGTCTCACAGATCAGAAACGTGTTGCTGCATCCCCTTCCCGTAGAGATGAGACACCTGCTGCTCCATCTCCTAGTCACTGAGATCAGGCAACTGCTGCTCCATCTCCTTGTCCCAGAGATCATACACCTACTGCTCCATCCCCCTGTCCCAGAGATCAGACACCTGCCGCTCCATCCCCTTCTCCCAGACATCAGAGAACTGCTGCTCCATCCCCTTGTCCCAGAGATCAGACACCTGCTGCTCCATCTGCTTGTCCCAGAGATCAGACACCTGCAGCTCCATCTCCTTGTCCCAGAGATCAGACACCTGCTGCTCCATCCTCTTGTCCCAGAGATGAGACACCTGCTGCTCCATTATCATCCAGAGATCAAAAACCGGCTGCTCGATCAGACACATGCTGCTCCATCTCTTTGTCCTAGAGATCAGACACCTGCTGCTCCATCTCCTTGTCCTAGAGATCAGACACCTGCTGCTCCATCCCCTTGTCCCAGAGATCTGACACCTATTGTTCCATAGTCTTGTCCCAGAGAAATCAGACACCTGCTGCTCCATCCCCTTGTCCCAGAGATCAGACACCTGCTGCACCATCCCCTTGTCCCAGAGATAACACACGTGCTGCTCCATCGTTTTCTCCCAGAGATCAGACACCTGCCGCTCCATTGACTTGTCCCAGAGGTCAGACACCTGCAGCTCCATCTCCTTGTCCCAGAGATCAGACACCTGCTGCTCCATCTGCTTGTCCCATAGATCAGACACCTGCAGCTCCATCTCCTTGACGCAGAGATCCGACACCTGCTGCTCCATCTCCTTGTCCCAGAGATCAGACAGCTGCTGCTCCATTCACTTGTCCGAGAGATCAGACATCTGCGGGTCCATCGCCTTGTCCCAGAGATCAGACACCTGCTGCTCCATCGCCTTGTCCCAGAGATCAGACACGTGCTACTCCATCGCCTCGTCCCAGAGATCAGACACCTGCCGCTCCATCCCATTGTCCCAGAGATCAGATACTAGCTGCTCCAACCCCGTGTCCCAGAGATAACACACCTGCTGCTCCATTGTCATCCCAGAAATCAGAAACCGGCTGCTCGATCCCCTTGTCCCAGCGATCAGACATCTGCTGCTCCATCTCCTTGACCCAGAGATCAGACACCTCGTGCTCCACCTCCTTGTCCCAGAGATCAGACACCTGCAGCTCCATCTCCTTGACGCAGAGATCCGACACCTGCTGCTCCATTGCCTTCCCAGAGATCAGACACTGCTGCACCATCCCCTTGACCCAGAGATCAGACAGCTGCTGCTCCATCCACTTGTCCGAGAGATCAGACACCTGCTGGTCCATCGCCTTGTCCCAGAGATCAGACACCTGCAGCTCCATCCCGTTGGCCCAGAGATCAGACACCTGCTGTTCCATCTCCTTGTCCCAGAGATCAGACACCTGCAGCTCCATCTCCTTGACGCAGAGATCCGACACCTGCTGCTCCATCGCCTTCCCAGAGATCCGATACCTGCTGCACCATCCCCTTGACCCAGAGATCAGACAGCTGTTGCTCCATCCACTTGTCCGAGAGATGAGACACCTGCTGGTCCATTGCCTTGTCCCAGAGAGCAGACACCTGCTGCTCCATCCTCTTGTCCCAGAGATGAGACACCTGCTGCTCCATTATCATCCCAGAGATCAAAAACCGGCTGCTCGATCAGACACATGCTGCTCCATCTCTTTGTCCTAGAGATCAGACACCTGCTGCTCCATCTCCTTGTCCTAGAGATCAGACACCTGCTGCTCCATCCCCTTGTCCCAGAGATCTGACACCTATTGTTCCATAGTCTTGTCCCAGAGAAATCAGACACCTGCTGCTCCATCCCCTTGTCCCAGAGATCAGACACCTGCTGCACCATCCCCTTGTCCCAGAGATAACACACGTGCTGCTCCATCGTTTTCTCCCAGAGATCAGACACCTGCCGCTCCATTGACTTGTCCCAGAGGTCAGACACCTGCAGCTCCATCTCCTTGTCCCAGAGATCAGACACCTGCTGCTCCATCTGCTTGTCCCATAGATCAGACACCTGCAGCTCCATCTCCTTGACGCAGAGATCCGACACCTGCTGCTCCATCTCCTTGTCCCAGAGATCAGACAGCTGCTGCTCCATTCACTTGTCCGAGAGATCAGACATCTGCGGGTCCATCGCCTTGTCCCAGAGATCAGACACCTGCTGCTCCATCGCCTTGTCCCAGAGATCAGACACGTGCTACTCCATCGCCTCGTCCCAGAGATCAGACACCTGCCGCTCCATCCCATTGTCCCAGAGATCAGATACTAGCTGCTCCAACCCCGTGTCCCAGAGATAACACACCTGCTGCTCCATTGTCATCCCAGAAATCAGAAACCGGCTGCTCGATCCCCTTGTCCCAGCGATCAGACATCTGCTGCTCCATCTCCTTGACCCAGAGATCAGACACCTCGTGCTCCACCTCCTTGTCCCAGAGATCAGACACCTGCAGCTCCATCTCCTTGACGCAGAGATCCGACACCTGCTGCTCCATTGCCTTCCCAGAGATCAGACACTGCTGCACCATCCCCTTGACCCAGAGATCAGACAGCTGCTGCTCCATCCACTTGTCCGAGAGATCAGACACCTGCTGGTCCATCGCCTTGTCCCAGAGATCAGACACCTGCAGCTCCATCCCGTTGGCCCAGAGATCAGACACCTGCTGTTCCATCTCCTTGTCCCAGAGATCAGACACCTGCAGCTCCATCTCCTTGACGCAGAGATCCGACACCTGCTGCTCCATCGCCTTCCCAGAGATCCGATACCTGCTGCACCATCCCCTTGACCCAGAGATCAGACAGCTGTTGCTCCATCCACTTGTCCGAGAGATGAGACACCTGCTGGTCCATTGCCTTGTCCCAGAGAGCAGACACCTGCTGCTCCATCACCTTGTCCCAGAGATCAGACACATGCTACTTCATCGCCTCGTCCCAGAGATCAGACACCTGCTGCTCCATCCCCTTGTCCCAGAGATCTGATACCTATTGTTCTATCGTCTTGTCACAGAGATAAGACACCTACTGCTCCAACCCCTTGTCCCAGAGATCAGACACCTGCTGCTCCATCCCTTTGTCCAAGAGATCAGACACCTGCTGCTCCATCCCTTTGTCCCAGAGATCAGACACCGGCTGCTCCATCTTGTTGTACCAGAGATCAGAAACCTGTTGTTCGATCGCGTTGCACCAGAAATCAGACACCTGCTGTTCCATCCCCTTGTCCCAGAGAACAGAGACCTGCTGCTCCATTCCATTGTCCCAGAGATCAGATACTAGCTGCTCAATCCCCTTGTCCCAGCGATTAGACATCTGCTGCTCCATCTCGTTGACCCAGAGATCAGACACCTGGTGCTCCATCTCCTAGTCGCTGAGATCAGGCAACTGCTGCTCCATCTCCATGTTCCAGAGATCATACACCTACTGCCCCATCCCCCTTTCCCAGAGATCAGACACCTGCTGCTCCATCATCTTCTCCCAGAGATCAGACACCTGGCGCTCTATCTCCTTGTGCCAGAGATCAGACAGCTGCTGCTCCACCTTCGACCTAGAGATGATACACCTGCTGCTCCATGCCCCGTCCCAGAGATCAGACACCTGCCGCTCTATCCCCTTCTCCCAGACATCAGAGAACCGCTGCTCCATCCCTTTGACCCAGAGATCAGACACCTACTGCTGCATCGTCCTCCCAGAGATCAGACACCATTAAGTCCATCCCTTTGCCCCAGAGATCAGACACAGTCTGCTCCATCCCCTTGTCCCTGAGATCAGACACCTGCTGCTCCATCTCCTTGTCTCAGAGATCAGAAACTTGTTGCTCCATCCCCTTGTCGCAGAGATCAGACACCTGAAGCTCGATCCCCTTGTCCCAGAAATCAGACAACTGCTGCTCCATCGTCGTCCCAGAGATCAGACACCTGCTGCTGCATCATCTTCTTCCAGAGATCAGACACCTGGCGCTCCATCTCCTTGTCCCAGAGATCAGACACCTGCTGCTCCACCTTCGACCTAGAGATGATACACCTACTGCTCCATCCCCCTGTCCCAGAGATCAGACACCTGCCGCTCCATCCCCTTCAGAGAACTGCTGCTCCATCCCTTTGACCCAGAGATCGGACACCATGTGCTCCATCTCCTTGCCCCGGAGATCAGATACCTGCTACACCATTCCCTTGACCCAGAGATCAGACACCTGCTGCTTCCTCTCCTTGTCTCAGTGTTCAGAAACCTGCTGCCCCATCCATTGTCCCAGAGATCAGACACCTGCTGCTCCTTCTCCTTGTCTCAGTGATCTGACACCTGTTGCTGCATCCCATTCCCCCAGAGATGAGACACCTGCTGCTCCATTGTCGTCCCAGAGATCAGACACATGCTGCTCCATCATCTTCCCAGAGGTCAGACACCTGCTGCTCCATCCCCTTTTCCCAGAGATCAGACACCTGCAGCTCCATCCACTTCTCCCAGATATCAGACAACTGTTGTTCCATCCCCTTGACCCAGAGATCTGACAGTGGCTGATCCATTGTTGTCCCAGCGATCAGATGCCTGCTGCTCCATCCCTTTGTACCAGAGATCTGACAGCTGCTGCTCCATCGCCTTGTCCCAGAGATCAGACACCTGCCGCTCCATCCCCTTCTCCCAGACATCAGAGAACTGCTGCTCCATCGTCGTCCCAGAGATCAGCGACTTATTGCTCCATCACCTTGTCCCAGAGATCAGACACCTACTGCTCCATCCTCGACCTAGAGATCATACACCTACTGCTCCATCCCCCTGTCCCGGAGATCAGATACCTGCTACACCATTCCCTTGACCCAGAGATCAGACACCTGCTGCTTCCTCTCCTTGTCTCAGTGTTCAGAAACCTGCTGCCCCATCCATTGTCCCAGAGATCAGACACCTGCTGCTCCTTCTCCTTGTCTCAGTGATCTGACACCTGTTGCTGCATCCCATTCCCCCAGAGATGAGACACCTGCTGCTCCATTGTCGTCCCAGAGATCAGACACATGCTGCTCCATCATCTTCCCAGAGGTCAGACACCTGCTGCTCCATCCCCTTTTCCCAGAGATCAGACACCTGCAGCTCCATCCACTTCTCCCAGATATCAGACAACTGTTGTTCCATCCCCTTGACCCAGAGATCTGACAGTGGCTGATCCATTGTTGTCCCAGCGATCAGATGCCTGCTGCTCCATCCCTTTGTACCAGAGATCTGACAGCTGCTGCTCCATCGCCTTGTCCCAGAGATCAGACACCTGCCGCTCCATCCCCTTCCCCCAGACATCAGAGAACTGCTGCTCCATCGTCGTCCCAGAGATCAGCGACTTATTGCTCCATCACCTTGTCCCAGAGATCAGACACCTACTGCTCCATCCTCGACCTAGAGATCATACACCTACTGCTCCATCCCCCTGTCCCGGAGATCAGATACCTGCTACACCATCCCCTTGTCCCAGAGATCAGACACCTGCTGCTCCCTCTCCTTGTCTCAGGGTTCAGACACCAGCTGCCCCATCCATTGTCAAGAGATCAGACACCTGCTGCTCCTTCTCCTTGTCTCAGTGATCAGAAACCTGTTGCTACATCCCATTCACCCAGAGATGAGACACCTGCTGCTCCATCGTCGTCCCAGAGATCAGACACATGCTGCTCCATCATCTTCCCAGAGGTCAGACACCTGCTGCTCCATCCCCTTTCCACAGAGATCAGACACCTGCAGCTCCATCCCCTTCTCCCAGACGTCAGACAACTGTTGTTCCATCCCCTTGACCCAGAGATCTGACAGCGGCTGATCCATTGTTGTCCCAGTGATCAGATGCCTGCTGCTCCATTCCTTTGTACCAGAGATCTGACAGCTGCTGCTCCATCGCCTTGTCCCAGAGATCAGACACCGGCTGGTCAATCGTCTTGTCCCAGAGATCAGACACAATCTGTTCCATCCTGTTGTCCCTGAGATCAGACACCTGCTGCTCCATCTCCTTGTCTCAGAGATCAGAAACGTGTTGCTGCATCCCCTTCTCCGAGAGATGAGACACCTGCTGCTCCATCTCCTAGTCGCTGAGATTAGGCAACTGCTGCTCCATCTCCATGTTCCAGAGATCATACACCTACTGGTCCATCCCCCTGTGTCAGAGATCAGACACCTGCCGCTCCATCCCCTTCTCCCAGACATCAGAGAACTGCTGCTCCATCCCTTTGACCCAGAGATCAGACACCTTGTGCTCCATCCCCTTGTCCCGGATATCAGACACCTGCTACAACATCCCCTTGTCCCAGAGATCAGACACCTGCTGCTCCATCCCATTGTCCCAGAGATCAGATACTAGCTGCTCAATCCGCTTGTCCCAACTATCAGACATCTGCTGCTCCATCTCCTTGACCTAGAGATCAGACACCTGCTGCTCCATCCCCTTATCCCAGAGGTCAGAAACCTGCTGCTCCATCCCCTTGTACCAGAGATCAGACACCTGCTGCTCCATCTGCTTGTCCCAGAGATCAGACACCTGCAGCTCCATCTCCTTGACGCAGACATCCGACACCTGCTGCTCCATCGCCTTCCCAGAGATCAGACACCTGCTGCACCATCCCCTTGACCCAGAGATCTGACAGCTGCTGCTCCATCCACTTGTCTGAGAGATCAGACACCTGCTGGTCCATCGCCTTGTCCCAGAGATCAGACACAGTCTGCTCCATCACCTTGTCCCTGAGATCAGACACCTGCTGCTCCATCTCTTTGTCTCAGAGATCAGAAACGTGTTGCTGCATCCCCTTACCCCAGAGATGAGACACCTGCTGCTCCATCTCCTAGTCGCTGAGATCAGGCAACTGCTGCTCCATCTCCATGTTGCAGAGATCATACACCTACTGCTCTATCCCCCTTTCCCAGAGATCAGACACCTGGCGCTCTATCTCCTTGTCCCAGAGATCAGACAGCTGCTGCTCCACCTTCGACCTAGAGATGATACACCTACTGCTCCATCCCCCGTCCCAGAGATCAGACACCTGCCGCTCTATCCCCTTCTCCCAGACATCAGAGAACTGCTGCTCCATCCCTTTGACCCAGAGATCAGACACCTACTGCTCCATCGTCCTCCCAGAGATCAGACACCATTAAGTCCATCCCTTTGCCCCAGAGATCAGACACAGTCTGCTCCATCCCCTTGTCCCTGAGATCAGACACCTGCTGCTCCATCTCCTTGTCTCCGAGATCAGAAACGTGTTGCTCCATCCCCTTGTCCCAGAGATCAGACACCTGAAGCTCGATCCCCTTGTCCCTGAAATCAGACAACTGCTGCTCCATCGTCGTCCCAGAGATCAGACACCTGCTGCTGCATCATCTTCTTCCAGAGATCAGACACCTGGCGCTCCATCTCCTTGTCCCAGAGATCAGACACCTGCTGCTCCACCCTCGACCTAGAGATGATACACCTACTGCTCCATCCCCCTGTCCCAGAGATCAGACACCAGCCGCTCCATCCCCTTCAGAGAACTGCTGCTCCATCCCTTTGACCCAGAGATCGGACACCATGTGCTCCATCTCCTTGCCCCGGAGATCAGATACCTGCTACACCATTCCCTTGTCCCAGAGATCAGACACCTGCTGCTTCCTCTCCTTGTCTCAGTGTTCAGAAACCTGCTGCCCCATCCATTGTCCCAGAGATCAGACACCTGCTGCTCCTTCTCCTTGTCTCAGTGATCTGACACCTGTTGCTGCATCCCATTCCCCAGAGATGAGACACCTGCTGCTCCATTGTCGTCCCAGAGATCAGACACATGCTGCTCCATCATCTTCCCAGAGGTCAGACACCTGCTGCTCCATCCCCTTTTCCCAGAGATCAGACACCTGCAGCTCCATCCACTTCTCCCAGATATCAGACAACTGTTGTTCCATCCCCTTGACCCAGAGATCTGACAGTGGCTGATCCATTGTTGTTCCAGCGATCAGATGCCTGCTGCTCCATCCCTTTGTACCAGAGATCTGACAGCTGCTGCTCCATCGCCTTGTCCCAGAGATCAGACACCTGCCGCTCCATCCCCTTCTCCCAGACATCAGACAACTGTTGTTCCATCCCCTTGACCCAGAGATCTGACAGCTGCTGCTCCATCGCCTTGTCCCAGAGATCAGACACCTGCTGGTCAATCGCCTTGTCCCAGAGATCAGACACTGGTTGCTCCATCGTCGTCCCAGAGATCAGCGACTTATTGCTCCATCACCTTGTCCCAGAGCTCAGACACCTCCTGCTCCATCGTCCTCCCAGAGATCAGACACCTGCTCTTCGATCTCCTTGTGCCAGAGATCAGACACCATTAAGTCCATCCCCTTGTCCCAGAGATTAGACACAATCTGCTCCATCCCCTTGTCCCTGAGATCAGACACCTGCTGCTCCATCTCCTTGTCTCAGAGATCAGAAACGTGTTGCTGCATCCCCTTACCCCAGAGATGAGACACCTGCTGCTCCATCTCCTAGTCGCTGAGATCAGGCAACTGCTGCTCCATCTCCATGTTGCAGAGATCATACACCTACTGCTCCATCCCCCTTTCCCAGAGATCAGACACCTGCCGCTCTATCTCCTTGTCCCAGAGATCAGACAGCTGCTGCTCCACCTTCGACCTAGAGATGATACACCTACTGCTCCATCCCCCGTCCCAGAGATCAGACACCTGCCGCTCTATCCCCTTCTCCCAGACATCAGAGAACTGCTGCTCCATCCCTTTGACCCAGAGATCAGACACCTACTGCTCCATCGTCCTCCCAGAGATCAGACACCATTAAGTCCATCCCTTTGCCCCAGAGATCAGACACAGTCTGCTCCATCCCCTTGTCCCTGAGATCAGACACCTGCTGCTCCATCTCCTTGTCTCAGAGATCAGAAACGTGTTGCTCCATCCCCTTGTCCCAGAGATCAAACACCTGAAGCTCGATCCCCTTGTCCCAGAAATCAGACAACTGCTGCTCCATCGTCGTCCCAGAGATCAGACACCTGCTGCTGCATCATCTTCTTCCAGAGATCAGACACCTGGCGCTCCATCTCCTTGTCCCAGAGATCAGACACCTGCTGCTCCACCCTCGACCTAGAGATGATACACCTACTGCTCCATCTCCCTGTCCCAGAGATCAGACACCTGCCGCTCCATCCCCTTCAGAGAACTGCTGCTCCATCCCTTTGACCCAGAGATCGGACACCATGTGCTCCATCTCCTTGCCCCGGAGATCAGATACCTGCTACACCATTCCCTTGTCCCAGAGATCAGACACCTGCTGCTTCCTCTCCTTGTCTCAGTGTTCAGAAACCTGCTGCCCCATCCATTGTCCCAGAGATCAGACACCTGCTGCTCCTTCTCCTTGTCTCAGTGATCTGACACCTGTTGCTGCATCCCATTCCCCCAGAGATGAGACACCTGCTGCTCCATTGTCGTCCCAGAGATCAGACACATGCTGCTCCATCATCTTCCCAGAAGTCAGACACCTGCTGCTCCATCCCCTTTTCCCAGAGATCAGACACCTGCAGCTCCATCCCCTTCTCCCAGACATCAGACAACTGTTGTTCCATCCCCTTTTCCCAGAGATCAGACACCTGCAGCTCCATCCACTTCTCCCAGATATCAGACAACTGTTGTTCCATCCCCTTGACCCAGAGATCTGACAGTGGCTGATCCATTGTTGTCCCAGCGATCAGATGCCTGCTGCTCCATCCCTTTGTACCAGAGATCTGACAGCTGCTGCTCCATCGCCTTGTCCCAGAGATCAGACACCTGCCGCTCCATCCCCTTCTCCCAGACATCAGAGAACTGCTGCTCCATCGTCGTCCCAGAGATCAGCGACTTATTGCTCCATCACCTTGTCCCAGAGATCAGACACCTACTGCTCCATCCCCCTGTCCCGGAGATCAGATACCTGCTACCGCATCCCCTTGTCCCAGAGATCAGACACCTGCTGCTCCCTCTCCTTGTCTCAGTGTTCAGACACCTGCTGCCCCATCCATTGTCAAGAGATCAGACACCTGCTGCTCCTTCTCCTTGTCTCAGTGATCAGAAACCTGTTGCTACATCCCATTCACCCAGAGATGAGACACCTGCTGCTCCATCGTCGTCCCAGAGATCAGACACATGCTGCTCCATCATCTTCCCAGAGGTCAGACACCTGCTGCTCCATCCCCTTTTCCCAGAGATCAGACACCTGCAGCTCCATCCCCTTCTCCCAGACATCAGACAACTGTTGTTCCATCCCCTTGACCCAGAGATCTGACAGCTGCTGCTCCATCGCCTTGTCCCAGAGATCAGACACCTGCTGGTCAATCGCCTTGTCCCAGAGATCAGACACTGGTTGCTCCATCGTCGTCCCAGAGATCAGCGACTTATTGCTCCATCACCTTGTCCCAGAGCTCAGACACCTCCTGCTCCATCGTCCTCCCAGAGATCAGACACCTGCTCTTCGATCTCCTTGTGCCAGAGATCAGACACCATTAAGTCCATCCCCTTGTCCCAGAGATTAGACACAATCTGCTCCACCCCCTTGTCCCTGAGATCAGACACCTGCTGCTCCATCTCCTTGTCTCAGAGATCAGAAACGTGTTGCTGCATCCCCTTCTCCGAGAGATGAGACACCTGCTGCTCCATCTCCTAGTCGCTGAGATCAGGCAACTGCTGCTCCATCTCCATGATGCAGAGATCATACACCTACTGCTCCATCCCCCTTTCCCAGAGATCAGACACCTGCCGCTCTATCTCCTTGTCCCAGAGATCAGACAGCTGCTGCTCCACCTTCGACCTAGAGATGATACACCTACTGCTCCATCCCCCGTCCCAGAGATCAGACACCTGCCGCTCTATCCCCTTCTCCCAGACATCAGAGAACTGCTGCTCCATCCCTTTGACCCAGAGATCAGACACCTACTGCTCCATCGTCCTCCCAGAGATCAGACACCATTAAGTCCATCCCTTTGCCCCAGAGATCAGACACAGTCTGCTCCATCCCCTTGTCCCTGAGATCAGACACCTGCTGCTCCATCTCCTTGTCTCAGAGATCAGAAACGTGTTGCTCCATCCCCTTGTCCCAGAGATCAAACACCTGAAGCTCGATCCCCTTGTCCCAGAAATCAGACAACTGCTGCTCCATCGTCGTCCCAGAGATCAGACACCTGCTGCTGCATCATCTTCTTCCAGAGATCAGACACCTGCGCTCCATCTCCTTGTCCCAGAGATCAGACACCTGCTGCTCCACCCTCGACCTAGAGATGATACACCTACTGCTCCATCTCCCTGTCCCAGAGATCAGACACCTGCCGCTCCATCCCCTTCAGAGAACTGCTGCTCCATCCCTTTGACCCAGAGATCGGACACCATGTGCTCCATCTCCTTGCCCCGGAGATCAGATACCTGCTACACCATTCCCTTGTCCCAGAGATCAGACACCTGCTGCTTCCTCTCCTTGTCTCAGTGTTCAGAAACCTGCTGCCCCATCCATTGTCCCAGAGATCAGACACCTGCTGCTCCTTCTCCTTGTCTCAGTGATCTGACACCTGTTGCTGCATCCCATTCCCCCAGAGATGAGACACCTGCTGCTCCATTGTCGTCCCAGAGATCAGACACATGCTGCTCCATCATCTTCCCAGAAGTCAGACACCTGCTGCTCCATCCCCTTTTCCCAGAGATCAGACACCTGCAGCTCCATCCCCTTCTCCCAGACATCAGACAACTGTTGTTCCATCCCCTTTTCCCAGAGATCAGACACCTGCAGCTCCATCCACTTCTCCCAGATATCAGACAACTGTTGTTCCATCCCCTTGACCCAGAGATCTGACAGTGGCTGATCCATTGTTGTCCCAGCGATCAGATGCCTGCTGCTCCATCCCTTTGTACCAGAGATCTGACAGCTGCTGCTCCATCGCCTTGTCCCAGAGATCAGACACCTGCCGCTCCATCCCCTTCTCCCAGACATCAGAGAACTGCTGCTCCATCGTCGTCCCAGAGATCAGCGACTTATTGCTCCATCACCTTGTCCCAGAGATCAGACACCTACTGCTCCATCCCCCTGTCCCGGAGATCAGATACCTGCTACCGCATCCCCTTGTCCCAGAGATCAGACACCTGCTGCTCCCTCTCCTTGTCTCAGTGTTCAGACACCTGCTGCCCCATCCATTGTCAAGAGATCAGACACCTGCTGCTCCTTCTCCTTGTCTCAGTGATCAGAAACCTGTTGCTACATCCCATTCACCCAGAGATGAGACACCTGCTGCTCCATCGTCGTCCCAGAGATCAGACACATGCTGCTCCATCATCTTCCCAGAGGTCAGACACCTGCTGCTCCATCCCCTTTTCCCAGAGATCAGACACCTGCAGCTCCATCCCCTTCTCCCAGACATCAGACAACTGTTGTTCCATCCCCTTGACCCAGAGATCTGACAGCTGCTGCTCCATCGCCTTGTCCCAGAGATCAGACACCTGCTGGTCAATCGCCTTGTCCCAGAGATCAGACACTGGTTGCTCCATCGTCGTCCCAGAGATCAGCGACTTATTGCTCCATCACCTTGTCCCAGAGCTCAGACACCTCCTGCTCCATCGTCCTCCCAGAGATCAGACACCTGCTCTTCGATCTCCTTGTGCCAGAGATCAGACACCATTAAGTCCATCCCCTTGTCCCAGAGATTAGACACAATCTGCTCCACCCCCTTGTCCCTGAGATCAGACACCTGCTGCTCCATCTCCTTGTCTCAGAGATCAGAAACGTGTTGCTGCATCCCCTTCTCCGAGAGATGAGACACCTGCTGCTCCATCTCCTAGTCGCTGAGATCAGGCAACTGCTGCTCCATCTCCATGATGCAGAGATCATACACCTACTGCTCCATCCCCCTTTCCCAGAGATCAGACACCTGCCGCTCTATCTCCTTGTCCCAGAGATCAGACAGCTGCTGCTCCACCTTCGACCTAGAGATGATACACCTACTGCTCCATCCCCCGTCCCAGAGATCAGACACCTGCCGCTCTATCCCCTTCTCCCAGACATCAGAGAACTGCTGCTCCATCCCTTTGACCCAGAGATCAGACACCTACTGCTCCATCGTCCTCCCAGAGATCAGACACCATTAAGTCCATCCCTTTGCCCCAGAGATCAGACACAGTCTGCTCCATCCCCTTGTCCCTGAGATCAGACACCTGCTGCTCCATCTCCTTGTCTCAGAGATCAGAAACGTGTTGCTCCATCCCCTTGTCCCAGAGATCAAACACCTGAAGCTCGATCCCCTTGTCCCAGAAATCAGACAACTGCTGCTCCATCGTCGTCCCAGAGATCAGACACCTGCTGCTGCATCATCTTCTTCCAGAGATCAGACACCTGCGCTCCATCTCCTTGTCCCAGAGATCAGACACCTGCTGCTCCACCCTCGACCTAGAGATGATACACCTACTGCTCCATCTCCCTGTCCCAGAGATCAGACACCTGCCGCTCCATCCCCTTCAGAGAACTGCTGCTCCATCCCTTTGACCCAGAGATCGGACACCATGTGCTCCATCTCCTTGCCCCGGAGATCAGATACCTGCTACACCATTCCCTTGTCCCAGAGATCAGACACCTGCTGCTTCCTCTCCTTGTCTCAGTGTTCAGAAACCTGCTGCCCCATCCATTGTCCCAGAGATCAGACACCTGCTGCTCCTTCTCCTTGTCTCAGTGATCTGACACCTGTTGCTGCATCCCATTCCCCCAGAGATGAGACACCTGCTGCTCCATTGTCGTCCCAGAGATCAGACACATGCTGCTCCATCATCTTCCCAGAGGTCAGACACCTGCTGCTCCATCCCCTTTTCCCAGAGATCAGACACCTGCAGCTCCATCCACTTCTCCCAGATATCAGACAACTGTTGTTCCATCCCCTTGACCCAGAGATCTGACAGTGGCTGATCCATTGTTGTTCCAGCGATCAGATGCCTGCTGCTCCATCCCTTTGTACCAGAGATCTGACAGCTGCTGCTCCATCGCCTTGTCCCAGAGATCAGACACCTGCCGCTCCATCCCCTTCTCCCAGACATCAGAGAACTGCTGCTCCATCGTCGTCCCAGAGATCAGCGACTTATTGCTCCATCACCTTGTCCCAGAGCTAAGACACCTCCTGCTCCATCGTCCTCCCAGAGATCAGACACCTGCTTTTCGATCTCGTTGTGCCAGAGATCAGACACCATTAAGTCCATCCCCTTGTCCCAGAGATTAGACACAATCTGCTCCATCCCCTTGTCCCTGAGATCAGACACCTGCTGCTCCATCTCCTTGTCTCAGAGATCAGAAACGTGTTGCTGCATCCCCTTCTCCGAGAGATGAGACACCTGCTGCTCCATCTCCTAGTTGCTGAGATCAGGCAACTGCTGCTCCATCTCCATGCTCCAGAGATCATACACCTACTGGTCCATCCCCCTGTCCCAGAGATCAGACACCTGCCGCTCCATCCCCTTCTCCCAGACATCAGAGAACTGCTGCTCCATCCCTTTGACCCAGAGATCAGACACCTTGTGCTCCATCCCCTTGTCCCAGCTATCAGACATCTGCTGCTCCATCTCCTTGACCTAGAGATCAGACACCTGCTGCTCCATCTCCTTGTCCCAGGGATCAGACACCTGCAGCTCCATCTCCTTGTCCCAGAGATCAGAAACCTGCTGCTCCATCCTCTTGTCCCAGAGATGAGACACCTGCTGCTCCATTGCCATCCCAGAGATCAAAAACCGGCTGCTCGATCAGACACATGCTGCTCCATCTCTTTGTCCTAGAGATCAGACACCTGCTGCTCCATCTCCTTGTCCTAGAGATCAGACACATGCTACTCCATCGCCTCGTCCCAGAGATCAGACACATGCTGCTCCATCACCTTGTCCCAGAGATCTGACACCTTTTGTTCCATCGTCTTGTCCCAGAGAAATCAGACACCTGCTGCTCCATCCCTTTGTCCCAGAGATCAGACACCTGCTGCACCATCCCCTTGTCCCAGAGATAACACACGTGCTGCTCCAACGTCTTCTCCCAGAGATCAGACACCAGCCGCTCCATCGACTTGTCCCAGAGTTCAGACACCTGCTGCTCCATCCCCTTGTCCCAGAGATCAGACACCTGCTGCTCCATCTGCTTGTCCCAGAGATCAGACACCTGTAGCTCCATCTCCTTCAGAGAACTGCTGCTCCATCCCCTTGTCCCAGAGATCAGACACCTGCTGCTCCATCTGCTTGTCCCAGAGATCAGACACCTGTAGCTCCATCTCCTTCAGAGAACTGCTGCTCCATCCCTTTGACCCAGAGATCGGACACCATGTGCTCCATCTCCTTGCCCCGGAGATCAGATACCTGCTACACCATTCCCTTGTCCCAGAGATCAGACACCTGCTGCTTCCTCTCCTTGTCTCAGTGTTCAGAAACCTGCTGCCCCATCCATTGTCAAGAGATCAGACACCTGCTGCTCCTTCTCCTTGTCTCAGTGATCTGACAGCTGTTGCTGCATCCCATTCCCCCAGAGATGAGACACCTGCTGCTCCATTGTCGTCCCAGAGATCAGACACATGATGCTCCATCATCTTCCCAGAGGTCAGACAGCTGCTGCACCATCCCCTTGTCCCAGAGATCAGACACCTGCTGGTCCATCGCCTTGTCCCAGACACCAGACTCCTGCTGCTCCATCGCCTTGTCCCAGAGATCAGACACATGCTACTCCATCGCCTCGTCCCAGAGATCAGACACCTGCTGCTCTATCCCCTTGTCCCAGAGATCAGACACCTATTGTTCCGTCGTCTTGTCCCAGAGATCAGACACCTATTGTTCCGTCGTCTTGTCCCAGAGATCAGACACCTACTGCACTATCTCCTTGTCCCAGAGATCTGACACCTGCTGCTCCAACCCCTTGTCCCAGAGATAACACACCTGCTGCTCCATTGTCATCCCAGAGATCAGAAACCGGCTGCTCGATCTCCTTGTTCCAGAGATCAGACACCTGCTGCTCCATCCCCTTGTCCCAGAGATCAGACACCTGCTGCTCCATTGTCATCCCAGAGATCAGACACCTGCTGCTCCATCCCCTTGTCCCAGAGATCAGACACCTGCTGCTCCATCGTCTTTTCTCAGAGATCAGACACCTGCTGCTCCATCGTGGTCCCAGAGATTAGACACCTGCTGCTCCATTGTCATCCCAGAGATCAGACACCTGCTGCTTCATGTCCCTGTCCCAGAGATCAGACACCTGTTGCTCCATCTCATTGTACCAGAGATCAGACACCTGCTGTTCGATCGCTTTGCACCAGAAATCAGACACCTGCTGCGCCATCCCCTTGTCCCAAAAAACAGACACCTTCTGCTCCATCTCCTTGTCCCAGAAATCAGAAGCCTGCTGCTCCATCTCCATGTCCCAGAGATCAGACACCTGCTGCTCCATTGTTGTCCCAGAGATCAGACACCTGCTGCTTCATCTCCTTGTCCCAGAGATCAGACACCTGTTGCTCCATCTCGTTGTACCAGAGATCAGACACCTGCTGTTCGATCGCTTTGCACCAGAAATCAGACACCTGCTGCTCCATCCCCTTGTCCCAAAAAACAGACACCTTCTGCTCCATCTCCTTGTCCCAGAAATCAGAAGCCTGCTGCTCCATCTCCATGTCCCAGAGATCAGACACCTGCTGCTCCATTGTTGTACCAGAGATCAGACACCTATTGCTCCATCCCTTTGTTCAGGAGATCCGACACCTGCTGGTCCATTGCCTGGTCCCAGAGATCAGACACCGAAGGCTTCATTCCCTTGTCCCAGAGATCAGACACCTGCTGCCCTACCATCTTCTCCCCAAGATCACACACCTGGCGCTCCATCTCCTTGTCCCAGAGATCAGACACCTGCTGCTCCATCTCAATGGCCCAGAGATCAGACACCTGTTGCTCCATCCCCTTGTCCCAGAGATCAGATACCTGAAGCTCTATCGCCTTGTCCCAGAAATCAGACAACTGCTGCTCCATCGTCGTCCCAGAGATCAGACACCTGCTGCTCCATCATCTTCTCCCAGAGATCAGACACCTGGCGCTCTATCTCCTTGTCCCAGAGATCAGACACCTGGCGCTCTATCTCCTTGTCCCAGAGATCAGACACCTGCTGCTCCACCCTCGACCTAGAGATGATACCCCTACTGCTCCATCCCCCTGTCCCAGAGATCAGACACCTGCCGCTCCATCCCCTTCTCCCGGACATCAGAGAACTGCTGCTCCATTCCTTTGACCCAGAGATCGGACACCATGTGCTCCATCCCCTTGCCCCGGAGATCAGATACCTGCTACACCATCCCCTTGTCCCAGAGATCAGACACCTGCTGCTTCCTCTCCTTGTCTCAGTGTTCAGACACCTGCTGCCCCATCCATTGTCCCAGAGATCAGACACTGGTTGCTCCATCGTCGTCCCAGAGTTCAGCGACTTATTGCTCCATCCCCTTCTCCCAGACATCAGACAACTGTTGTTCCATCCCCTTGATCCAGAGATCAGACACCTGCTGCTCCATCCCTTTGTACCAGAGATCTGACAGCTGCTGCTCCATCGCCTTGTCCCAGAGATCAGACACTGGTTGCTCCATCGTCGTCCCAGAGTTCAGCAACTTATTGCTCCATCAGCTTGTCCCAGAGATCAGACACCTACTATTCCATCGTCCTCCCAGAGATCAGACACCTGCTCTTCGATCTCTTTGTGCCAGAGGTCAGACTTCATTAAGTCCATCCCCTTGTCCCAGAGATCAGACACAGTATGCTCCATCTCCTTGTCCCTGAGATCAGACACCTGCTGCTCTATCTCCTTGTCTCACAGATCAGAAACGTGTTGCTGCATCCCCTTCCCCCAGAGATGAGACACCTGCTGCTCCATCTCCTAGTCGCTGAGATCAGGCAACTGCTGCTCCATCTCCTTGTCCCAGAGATCATACACCTACTGCTCCATCCCCCTGTCCCAGAGATCAGACACCTGCCGCTCTATCTCCTTGTCCCAGAGATCAGACAGCTGCTGCTCCACCTTCGACCTAGAGATGATACACCTACTGCTCCATCCCCCGTCCCAGAGATCAGACACCTGCCGCTCTATCCCCTTCTCCCAGACATCAGAGAACTGCTGCTCCATCCCTTTGACCCAGAGATCAGACACCTGCTGCTCCTTCTCCTTGTCTCAGTGATCTGACACCTGTTGCTGCATCCCATTCCCCAGAGATGAGACACCTGCTGCTCCATTGTCGTCCCAGAGATCAGACACATGCTGCTCCATCATCTTCCCAGAGGTCAGACACCTGCTGCTCCATCCCCTTTTCCCAGAGATCAGACACCTGCAGCTCCATCCACTTCTCCCAGATATCAGACAACTGTTGTTCCATCCCCTTGACCCAGAGATCTGACAGTGGCTGATCCATTGTTGTTCCAGCGATCAGATGCCTGCTGCTCCATCCCTTTGTACCAGAGATCTGACAGCTGCTGCTCCATCGCCTTGTCCCAGAGATCAGACACCTGCCGCTCCATCCCCTTCTCCCAGACATCAGAGAACTGCTGCTCCATCGTCGTCCCAGAGATCAGCGACTTATTGCTCCATCACCTTGTCCCAGAGATCAGACACCTACTGCTCCATCCCCCTGTCCCGGAGATCAGATACCTGCTACACCATCCCCTTGTCCCAGAGATCAGACACCTGCTGCTCCCTCTCCTTGTCTCAGTGTTCAGACACCTGCTGCCCCATCCATTGTCAAGAGATCAGACACCTGCTGCTCCTTCTCCTTGTCTCAGTGATCAGAAACCTGTTGCTACATCCCATTCACCCAGAGATGAGACACCTGCTGCTCCATCGTCGTCCCAGAGATCAGACACATGCTGCTCCATCATCTTCCCAGAGGTCAGACACCTGCTGCTCCATCCCCTTTTCCCAGAGATCAGACACCTGCAGCTCCATCCCCTTCTCCCAGACATCAGACAACTGTTGTTCCATCCCCTTTTCCCAGAGATCAGACACCTGCAGCTCCATCCACTTCTCCCAGATATCAGACAACTGTTGTTCCATCCCCTTGACCCAGAGATCTGACAGTGGCTGATCCATTGTTGTCCCAGCGATCAGATGCCTGCTGCTCCATCCCTTTGTACCAGAGATCTGACAGCTGCTGCTCCATCGCCTTGTCCCAGAGATCAGACACCTGCCGCTCCATCCCCTTCTCCCAGACATCAGACAACTGTTGTTCCATCCCCTTGACCCAGAGATCTGACAGCTGCTGCTCCATCGCCTTGTCCCAGAGATCAGACACCTGCTGGTCAATCGCCTTGTCCCAGAGATCAGACACTGGTTGCTCCATCGTCGTCCCAGAGATCAGCGACTTATTGCTCCATCACCTTGTCCCAGAGCTCAGACACCTCCTGCTCCATCGTCCTCCCAGAGATCAGACACCTGCTCTTCGATCTCCTTGTGCCAGAGATCAGACACCATTAAGTCCATCCCCTTGTCCAGAGATTAGACACAATCTGCTCCATCCCCTTGTCCCTGAGATCAGACACCTGCTGCTCCATCTCCTTGTCTCAGAGATCAGAAACGTGTTGCTGCATCCCCTTACCCCAGAGATGAGACACCTGCTGCTCCATCTCCTAGTCGCTGAGATCAGGCAACTGCTGCTCCATCTCCATGTTGCAGAGATCATACACCTACTGCTCCATCCCCCTTTCCCAGAGATCAGACACCTGCCGCTCTATCTCCTTGTCCAGAGATCAGACAGCTGCTGCTCCACCTTCGACCTAGAGATGATACACCTACTGCTCCATCCCCCGTCCCAGAGATCAGACACCTGCCGCTCTATCCCCTTCTCCCAGACATCAGAGAACTGCTGCTCCATCCCTTTGACCCAGAGATCAGACACCTACTGCTCCATCGTCCTCCCAGAGATCAGACACCATTAAGTCCATCCCTTTGCCCCAGAGATCAGACACAGTCTGCTCCATCCCCTTGTCCCTGAGATCAGACACCTGCTGCTCCATCTCCTTGTCTCAGAGATCAGAAACGTGTTGCTCCATCCCCTTGTCCCAGAGATCAAACACCTGAAGCTCGATCCCCTTGTCCCAGAAATCAGACAACTGCTGCTCCATCGTCGTCCCAGAGATCAGACACCTGCTGCTGCATCATCTTCTTCCAGAGATCAGAACCTGGCGCTCCATCTCCTTGTCCCAGAGATCAGACACCTGCTGCTCCACCCTCGACCTAGAGATGATACACCTACTGCTCCATCTCCCTGTCCCAGAGATCAGACACCTGCCGCTCCATCCCCTTCAGAGAACTGCTGCTCCATCCCTTTGACCCAGAGATCGGACACCATGTGCTCCATCTCCTTGCCCCGGAGATCAGATACCTGCTACACCATTCCCTTGTCCCAGAGATCAGACACCTGCTGCTTCCTCTCCTTGTCTCAGTGTTCAGAAACCTGCTGCCCCATCCATTGTCCCAGAGATCAGACACCTGCTGCTCCTTCTCCTTGTCTCAGTGATCTGACACCTGTTGCTGCATCCCATTCCCCAGAGATGAGACACCTGCTGCTCCATTGTCGTCCCAGAGATCAGACACATGCTGCTCCATCATCTTCCCAGAAGTCAGACACCTGCTGCTCCATCCCCTTTTCCCAGAGATCAGACACCTGCAGCTCCATCCCCTTCTCCCAGACATCAGACAACTGTTGTTCCATCCCCTTTTCCCAGAGATCAGACACCTGCAGCTCCATCCACTTCTCCCAGATATCAGACAACTGTTGTTCCATCCCCTTGACCCAGAGATCTGACAGTGGCTGATCCATTGTTGTCCCAGCGATCAGATGCCTGCTGCTCCATCCCTTTGTACCAGAGATCTGACAGCTGCTGCTCCATCGCCTTGTCCCAGAGATCAGACACCTGCCGCTCCATCCCCTTCTCCCAGACATCAGAGAACTGCTGCTCCATCGTCGTCCCAGAGATCAGCGACTTATTGCTCCATCACCTTGTCCCAGAGATCAGACACCTACTGCTCCATCCCCCTGTCCCGGAGATCAGATACCTGCTACACCATCCCCTTGTCCCAGAGATCAGACACCTGCTGCTCCCTCTCCTTGTCTCAGTGTTCAGACACCTGCTGCCCCATCCATTGTCAAGAGATCAGACACCTGCTGCTCCTTCTCCTTGTCTCAGTGATCAGAAACCTGTTGCTACATCCCATTCACCCAGAGATGAGACACCTGCTGCTCCATCGTCGTCCCAGAGATCAGACACATGCTGCTCCATCATCTTCCCAGAGGTCAGACACCTGCTGCTCCATCCCCTTTTCCCAGAGATCAGACACCTGCAGCTCCATCCCCTTCTCCCAGACATCAGACAACTGTTGTTCCATCCCCTTGACCCAGAGATCTGACAGCTGCTGCTCCATCGCCTTGTCCCAGAGATCAGACACCTGCTGGTCAATCGCCTTGTCCCAGAGATCAGACACTGGTTGCTCCATCGTCGTCCCAGAGATCAGCGACTTATTGCTCCATCACCTTGTCCCAGAGCTCAGACACCTCCTGCTCCATCGTCCTCCCAGAGATCAGACACCTGCTCTTCGATCTCCTTGTGCCAGAGATCAGACACCATTAAGTCCATCCCCTTGTCCCAGAGATTAGACACAATCTGCTCCACCCCCTTGTCCCTGAGATCAGACACCTGCTGCTCCATCTCCTTGTCTCAGAGATCAGAAACGTGTTGCTGCATCCCCTTCTCCGAGAGATGAGACACCTGCTGCTCCATCTCCTAGTCGCTGAGATCAGGCAACTGCTGCTCCATCTCCATGATGCAGAGATCATACACCTACTGCTCCATCCCCCTTTCCCAGAGATCAGACACCTGCCGCTCTATCTCCTTGTCCCAGAGATCAGACAGCTGCTGCTCCACCTTCGACCTAGAGATGATACACCTACTGCTCCATCCCCCGTCCCAGAGATCAGACACCTGCCGCTCTATCCCCTTCTCCCAGACATCAGAGAACTGCTGCTCCATCCCTTTGACCCAGAGATCAGACACCTACTGCTCCATCGTCCTCCCAGAGATCAGACACCATTAAGTCCATCCCTTTGCCCCAGAGATCAGACACAGTCTGCTCCATCCCCTTGTCCCTGAGATCAGACACCTGCTGCTCCATCTCCTTGTCTCAGAGATCAGAAACGTGTTGCTCCATCCCCTTGTCCCAGAGATCAAACACCTGAAGCTCGATCCCCTTGTCCCAGAAATCAGACAACTGCTGCTCCATCGTCGTCCCAGAGATCAGACACCTGCTGC
This sequence comes from Mobula birostris, assembly GCF_030028105.1. Taxonomy (NCBI): domain Eukaryota; kingdom Metazoa; phylum Chordata; class Chondrichthyes; order Myliobatiformes; family Myliobatidae; genus Mobula; species Mobula birostris. The sequence goes on from NW_027274159.1 coordinate 29,205, forward strand.
TGCATCATCTTCTTCCAGAGATCAGACACCTGCGCTCCATCTCCTTGTCCCAGAGATCAGACACCTGCTGCTCCACCCTCGACCTAGAGATGATACACCTACTGCTCCATCTCCCTGTCCCAGAGATCAGACACCTGCCGCTCCATCCCCTTCAGAGAACTGCTGCTCCATCCCTTTGACCCAGAGATCGGACACCATGTGCTCCATCTCCTTGCCCCGGAGATCAGATACCTGCTACACCATTCCCTTGTCCCAGAGATCAGACACCTGCTGCTTCCTCTCCTTGTCTCAGTGTTCAGAAACCTGCTGCCCCATCCATTGTCCCAGAGATCAGACACCTGCTGCTCCTTCTCCTTGTCTCAGTGATCTGACACCTGTTGCTGCATCCCATTCCCCCAGAGATGAGACACCTGCTGCTCCATTGTCGTCCCAGAGATCAGACACATGCTGCTCCATCATCTTCCCAGAGGTCAGACACCTGCTGCTCCATCCCTTTTCCCAGAGATCAGACACCTGCAGCTCCATCCACTTCTCCCAGATATCAGACAACTGTTGTTCCATCCCCTTGACCCAGAGATCTGACAGTGGCTGATCCATTGTTGTTCCAGCGATCAGATGCCTGCTGCTCCATCCCTTTGTACCAGAGATCTGACAGCTGCTGCTCCATCGCCTTGTCCCAGAGATCAGACACCTGCCGCTCCATCCCCTTCTCCCAGACATCAGAGAACTGCTGCTCCATCGTCGTCCCAGAGATCAGCGACTTATTGCTCCATCACCTTGTCCCAGAGCTAAGACACCTCCTGCTCCATCGTCCTCCCAGAGATCAGACACCTGCTTTTCGATCTCGTTGTGCCAGAGATCAGACACCATTAAGTCCATCCCCTTGTCCCAGAGATTAGACACAATCTGCTCCATCCCCTTGTCCCTGAGATCAGACACCTGCTGCTCCATCTCCTTGTCTCAGAGATCAGAAACGTGTTGCTGCATCCACTTCTCCGAGAGATGAGACACCTGCTGCTCCATCTCCTAGTTGCTGAGATCAGGCAACTGCTGCTCCATCTCCATGCTCCAGAGATCATACACCTACTGGTCCATCCCCCTGTCCCAGAGATCAGACACCTGCCGCTCCATCCCCTTCTCCCAGACATCAGAGAACTGCTGCTCCATCCCTTTGACCCAGAGATCAGACACCTTGTGCTCCATCCCCTTGTCCCGGCTATCAGACATCTGCTGCTCCATCTCCTTGACCTAGAGATCAGACACCTGCTGCTCCATCTCCTTGTCCCAGGGATCAGACACCTGCAGCTCCATCTCCTTGTCCCAGAGATCAGAAACCTGCTGCTCCATCCTCTTGTCCCAGAGATGAGACACCTGCTGCTCCATTGCCATCCCAGAGATCAAAAACCGGCTGCTCGATCAGACACATGCTGCTCCATCTCTTTGTCCTAGAGATCAGACACCTGCTGCTCCATCTCCTTGTCCTAGAGATCAGACACATGCTACTCCATCGCCTCGTCCCAGAGATCAGACACATGCTGCTCCATCACCTTGTCCCAGAGATCTGACACCTTTTGTTCCATCGTCTTGTCCCAGAGAAATCAGACACCTGCTGCTCCATCCCTTTGTCCCAGAGATCAGACACCTGCTGCACCATCCCCTTGTCCCAGAGATAACACACGTGCTGCTCCATCGTCTTCTCCCAGAGATCAGACACCAGCCGCTCCATCGACTTGTCCCAGAGTTCAGACACCTGCTGCTCCATCCCCTTGTCCCAGAGATCAGACACCTGCTGCTCCATCTGCTTGTCCCAGAGATCAGACACCTGTAGCTCCATCTCCTTCAGAGAACTGCTGCTCCATCCCTTTGACCCAGAGATCGGACACCATGTGCTCCATCTCCTTGCCCCGGAGATCAGATACCTGCTACACCATTCCCTTGTCCCAGAGATCAGACACCTGCTGCTTCCTCTCCTTGTCTCAGTGTTCAGAAACCTGCTGCCCCATCCATTGTCAAGAGATCAGACACCTGCTGCTCCTTCTCCTTGTCTCAGTGATCTGACACCTGTTGCTGCATCCCATTCCCCCAGAGATGAGACACCTGCTGCTCCATTGTCGTCCCAGAGATCAGACACATGCTGCTCCATCATCTTCCCAGAGGTCAGACAGCTGCTGCACCATCCCCTTGTCCCAGAGATCAGACACCTGCTGGTCCATCGCCTTGTCCCAGAGACCAGACTCCTGCTGCTCCATCGCCTTGTCCCAGAGATCAGACACATGCTACTCCATCGCCTCGTCCCAGAGATCAGACACCTGCTGCTCTATCCCCTTGTCCCAGAGATCAGACACCTATTGTTCCGTCGTCTTGTCCCAGAGATCAGACACCTATTGTTCCGTCGTCTTGTCCCAGAGATCAGACACCTACTGCACTATCTCCTTGTCCCAGAGATCTGACACCTGCTGCTCCAACCCCTTGTCCCAGAGATAACACACCTGCTGCTCCATTGTCATCCCAGAGATCAGAAACCGGCTGCTCGATCTCCTTGTTCCAGAGATCAGACACCTGCTGCTCCATCCCCTTGTCCCAGAGATCAGACACCTGCTGCTCCATTGTCATCCCAGAGATCAGACACCTGCTGCTCCATCCCCTTGTCCCAGAGATCAGACACCTGCTGCTCCATCGTCTTTTCTCAGAGATCAGACACCTGCTGCTCCATCGTGGTCCCAGAGATTAGACACCTGCTGCTCCATTGTCATCCCAGAGATCAGACACCTGCTGCTTCATGTCCCTGTCCCAGAGATCAGACACCTGTTGCTCCATCTCATTGTACCAGAGATCAGACACCTGCTGTTCGATCGCTTTGCACCAGAAATCAGACACCTGCTGCGCCATCCCCTTGTCCCAAAAAACAGACACCTTCTGCTCCATCTCCTTGTCCCAGAAATCAGAAGCCTGCTGCTCCATCTCCATGTCCCAGAGATCAGACACCTGCTGCTCCATTGTTGTCCCAGAGATCAGACACCTGCTGCTTCATCTCCTTGTCCCAGAGATCAGACACCTGTTGCTCCATCTCGTTGTACCAGAGATCAGACACCTGCTGTTCGATCGCTTTGCACCAGAAATCAGACACCTGCTGCTCCATCCCCTTGTCCCCAAAAAACAGACACCTTCTGCTCCATCTCCTTGTCCCAGAAATCAGAAGCCTGCTGCTCCATCTCCATGTCCCAGAGATCAGACACCTGCTGCTCCATTGTTGTACCAGAGATCAGACACCTATTGCTCCATCCCTTTGTTCAGGAGATCCGACACCTGCTGGTCCATTGCCTGGTCCCAGAGATCAGACACCGAAGGCTTCATTCCCTTGTCCCAGAGATCAGACACCTGCTGCCCTACCATCTTCTCCCCAAGATCACACACCTGGCGCTCCATCTCCTTGTCCCAGAGATCAGACACCTGCTGCTCCATCTCAATGGCCCAGAGATCAGACACCTGTTGCTCCATCCCCTTGTCCCAGAGATCAGATACCTGAAGCTCTATCGCCTTGTCCCAGAAATCAGACAACTGCTGCTCCATCGTCGTCCCAGAGATCAGACACCTGCTGCTCCATCATCTTCTCCCAGAGATCAGACACCTGGCGCTCTATCTCCTTGTCCCAGAGATCAGACACCTGGCGCTCTATCTCCTTGTCCCAGAGATCAGACACCTGCTGCTCCACCCTCGACCTAGAGATGATACCCCTACTGCTCCATCCCCCTGTCCCAGAGATCAGACACCTGCCGCTCCATCCCCTTTTCCCGGACATCAGAGAACTGCTGCTCCATTCCTTTGACCCAGAGATCGGACACCATGTGCTCCATCCCCTTGCCCCGGAGATCAGATACCTGCTACACCATCCCCTTGTCCCAGAGATCAGACACCTGCTGCTTCCTCTCCTTGTCTCAGTGTTCAGACACCTGCTGCCCCATCCATTGTCCCAGAGATCAGACACCTGTTGCTCCTTCTCCTTGTCTCAGTGATCTGACACCTGTTGCTGCACCCCATTCCCCCAGAGATGAGACACCTGCTGCTCCATTGTCGTCCCAGAGATCAGACACATGCTGCTCCATCATCATCCCAGAGGTCAGACACCTGCTGCTCCATCCCCTTTTCCCAGAGATCAGACACCTGCAGCTCCATCCACTTCTCCCAGATATCAGACAACTGTTGTTCCATCCCCTTGACCCAGAGATCTGACAGTGGCTGATCCATTGTTGTCCCAGCGATCAGTTGCCTGATGCTCCATCCCTTTGTACCAGAGATCAGACACTGGTTGCTCCATCGTCGTCCCAGAGTTCAGCGACTTATTGCTCCATCCCCTTCTCCCAGACATCAGACAACTGTTGTTCCATCCCCTTGATCCAGAGATCAGACACCTGCTGCTCCATCCCTTTGTACCAGAGATCTGACAGCTGCTGCTCCATCGCCTTGTCCCAGAGATCAGACACTGGTTGCTCCATCGTCGTCCCAGAGTTCAGCAACTTATTGCTCCATCAGCTTGTCCCAGAGATCAGACACCTACTATTCCATCGTCCTCCCAGAGATCAGACACCTGCTCTTCGATCTCTTTGTGCCAGAGGTCAGACTTCATTAAGTCCATCCCCTTGTCCCAGAGATCAGACACAGTATGCTCCATCTCCTTGTCCCTGAGATCAGACACCTGCTGCTCTATCTCCTTGTCTCACAGATCAGAAACGTGTTGCTGCATCCCCTTCCCCCAGAGATGAGACACCTGCTGCTCCATCTCCTAGTCGCTGAGATCAGGCAACTGCTGCTCCATCTCCTTGTCCCAGAGATCATACACCTACTGCTCCATCCCCCTGTCCCAGAGATCAGACACCTGCCGCTCCATCCCCTTCTCCCAGACATCAGAGAACTGCTGCTCCATCCCCTTGTCCCAGAGATCAGACACCTGCTGCTCCATCTGCTTGTCCCAGAGATCAGACACCTGTTGCTCCATCTCGTTGTACCAGAGATCAGACACCTGCTGTTCGATCGCTTTGCACCAGAAATCAGACACCTGCTGCGCCATCCCCTTGTCCCAAAAAACAGACACCTTCTGCTCCATCTCCTTGTCCCAGAAATCAGAAGCCTGCTGCTCCATCTCCATGTCCCAGAGATCAGACACCTGCTGCTCCATTGTTGTCCCAGAGATCAGACACCTGCTGCTTCATCTCCTTGTCCCAGAGATCTGACACCTATTGTTCCATCGTCTTGTCCCAGAGAAATCAGACACCTGCTGCTCCATCCCTTTGTCCCAGAGATCAGACACCTGCTGCACCATCCCCTTGTCCCAGAGATAACACACGTGCTGCTCCATCGTCTTCTCCCAGAGATCAGACACCAGCCGCTCCATCGACTTGTCCCAGAGTTCAGACACCTGCTGCTCCATCCCCTTGTCCCAGAGATCAGACACCTGCTGCTCCATCTGCTTGTCCCAGAGATCAGACACCTGTAGCTCCATCTCCTTCAGAGAACTGCTGCTCCATCCCTTTGACCCAGAGATCGGACACCATGTGCTCCATCTCCTTGCCCCGGAGATCAGATACCTGCTACACCATTCCCTTGTCCCAGAGATCAGACACCTGCTGCTTCCTCTCCTTGTCTCAGTGTTCAGAAACCTGCTGCCCCATCCATTGTCAAGAGATCAGACACCTGCTGCTCCTTCTCCTTGTCTCAGTGATCTGACACCTGTTGCTGCATCCCATTCCCCCAGAGATGAGACACCTGCTGCTCCATTGTCGTCCCAGAGATCAGACACATGCTGCTCCATCATCTTCCCAGAGGTCAGACAGCTGCTGCACCATCCCCTTGTCCCAGAGATCAGACACCTGCTGGTCCATCGCCTTGTCCCAGAGACCAGACTCCTGCTGCTCCATCGCCTTGTCCCAGAGATCAGACACATGCTACTCCATCGCCTCGTCCCAGAGATCAGACACCTGCTGCTCTATCCTCCTTTCCCAGAGATCAGACACCTATTGTTCCGTCGTCTTGTCCCAGAGATCAGACACCTATTGTTCCGTCGTCTTGTCCCAGAGATCAGACACCTACTGCACTATCTCCTTGTCCCAGAGATCTGACACCTGCTGCTCCAACCCCTTGTCCCAGAGATAACACACCTGCTGCTCCATTGTCATCCCAGAGATCAGAAACCGGCTGCTCGATCTCCTTGTTCCAGAGATCAGACACCTGCTGCTCCATCCCCTTGTCCCAGAGATCAGACACCTGCTGCTCCATTGTCATCCCAGAGATCAGACACCTGCTGCTCCATCCCCTTGTCCCAGAGATCAGACACCTGCTGCTCCATCGTCTTTTCTCAGAGATCAGACACCTGCTGCTCCATCGTGGTCCCAGAGATTAGACACCTGCTGCTCCATTGTCATCCCAGAGATCAGACACCTGCTGCTTCATGTCCCTGTCCCAGAGATCAGTTGCTCCATCTCATTGTACCAGAGATCAGACACCTGCTGTTCGATCGCTTTGCACCAGAAATCAGACACCTGCTGCGCCATCCCCTTGTCCCAAAAAACAGACACCTTCTGCTCCATCTCCTTGTCCCAGAAATCAGAAGCCTGCTGCTCCATCTCCATGTCCCAGAGATCAGACACCTGCTGCTCCATTGTTGTCCCAGAGATCAGACACCTGCTGCTTCATCTCCTTGTCCCAGAGATCAGACACCTGTTGCTCCATCTCGTTGTACCAGAGATCAGACACCTGCTGTTCGATCGCTTTGCACCAGAAATCAGACACCTGCTGCTCCATCCCCTTGTCCCAAAAAACAGACACCTTCTGCTCCATCTCCTTGTCCCAGAAATCAGAAGCCTGCTGCTCCATCTCCATGTCCCAGAGATCAGACACCTGCTGCTCCATTGTTGTACCAGAGATCAGACACCTATTGCTCCATCCTTTGTTCAGGAGATCCGACACCTGCTGGTCCATTGCCTGGTCCCAGAGATCAGACACCGAAGGCTTCATTCCCTTGTCCCAGAGATCAGACACCTGCTGCCCTACCATCTTCTCCCCAAGATCACACACCTGGCGCTCCATCTCCTTGTCCCAGAGATCAGACACCTGCTGCTCCATCTCAATGGCCCAGAGATCAGACACCTGTTGCTCCATCCCCTTGTCCCAGAGATCAGATACCTGAAGCTCTATCGCCTTGTCCCAGAAATCAGACAACTGCTGCTCCATCGTCGTCCCAGAGATCAGACACCTGCTGCTCCATCATCTTCTCCCAGAGATCAGACACCTGGCGCTCTATCTCCTTGTCCCAGAGATCAGACACCTGCCGCTCCATCCCCTTCTCCCGGACATCAGAGAACTGCTGCTCCATTCCTTTGACCCAGATATCGGACACCATGTGCTCCATCCCCTTGCCCCGGAGATCAGATACCTGCTACACCATCCCCTTGTCCCAGAGATCAGACACCTGCTGCTTCCTCTCCTTGTCTCAGTGTTCAGACACCTGCTGCCCCATCCATTGTCCCAGAGATCAGACACCTGTTGCTCCTTCTCCTTGTCTCAGTGATCTGACACCTGTTGCTGCACCCCATTCCCCCAGAGATGAGACACCTGCTGCTCCATTGTCGTCCCAGAGATCAGACACATGCTGCTCCATCATCATCCCAGAGGTCAGACACCTGCTGCTCCATCCCCTTTTCCCAGAGATCAGACACCTGCAGCTCCATCCACTTCTCCCAGATATCAGACAACTGTTGTTCCATCCCCTTGACCCAGAGATCTGACAGTGGCTGATCCATTGTTGTCCCAGCGATCAGTTGCCTGATGCTCCATCCCTTTGTACCAGAGATCAGACACTGGTTGCTCCATCGTCGTCCCAGAGTTCAGCGACTTATTGCTCCATCCCCTTCTCCCAGACATCAGACAACTGTTGTTCCATCCCCTTGATCCAGAGATCAGACACCTGCTGCTCCATCCCTTTGTACCAGAGATCTGACAGCTGCTGCTCCATCGCCTTGTCCCAGAGATCAGACACTGGTTGCTCCATCGTCGTCCCAGAGTTCAGCAACTTATTGCTCCATCAGCTTGTCCCAGAGATCAGACACCTACTATTCCATCGTCCTCCCAGAGATCAGACACCTGCTCTTCGATCTCTTTGTGCCAGAGGTCAGACTTCATTAAGTCCATCCCCTTGTCCCAGAGATCAGACACAGTATGCTCCATCTCCTTGTCCCTGAGATCAGACACCTGCTGCTCTATCTCCTTGTCTCACAGATCAGAAACGTGTTGCTGCATCCCCTTCCCCCAGAGATGAGACACCTGCTGCTCCATCTCCTAGTCGCTGAGATCAGGCAACTGCTGCTCCATCTCCTTGTCCCAGAGATCATACACCTACTGCTCCATCCCCCTGTCCCAGAGATCAGACACCTGCCGCTCCATCCCCTTCTCCCAGACGTCAGAGAACTGCTGCTCCATCCCCTTGTCCCAGAGATCAGACACCTGCTGCTCCATCTGCTTGTCCCAGAGATCAGACACCTGCAGCTCCATCTCCTTGTCCCAGAGATCAGACACCTGCTGCTCCATCCTCTTGTCCCAGAGATGAGACACCTGCTGCTCCATTATCATCCCAGAGATCAAAAACCGGCTGCTCGTTCAGACACATGCTGCTCCATCTCTTTGTCCTAGAGATCAGACACCTGCTGCTCCATCTCCTTGTCCTAGAGATCAGACACATGCTACTCCATCGCCTCGTCCCAGAGATCAGACACCTGCTGCTCCATCCCCTTGTCCCAGAGATCTGACACCTATTGTTCCATAGTCTTGTCCCAGAGAAATCAGACACCTGCTGCTCCATCCCCTTGTCCCAGAGATCAGACACCTGCTGCACCATCCCCTTGTCCCAGAGATAACACACGTGCTGCTCCATCGTTTTCTCCCAGAGATCAGACACCTGCCGCTCCATTGACTTGTCCCAGAGGTCAGACACCTGCAGCTCCATCTCCTTGTCCCAGAGATCAGACATCTGCTGCTCCATCTGCTTGTCCCAGAGATCAGACACCTGCAGCTCCATCTCCTTGACGCAGAGATCCGACACCTGCTGCTCCATCGCCTTGTCCCAGAGATCAGACACGTGCTACTCCATCGCCTCGTCCCAGAGATCAGACACCTGCCGCTCCATCCCATTGTCCCAGAGATCAGATACTAGCTGCTCCAACCCCTTGTCCCAGAGATAACACACCTGCTGCTCCATTGTCATCCCAGAAATCAGAAACCGGCTGCTCGATCCCCTTGTCCCAGCGATCAGACATCTGCTGCTCCATCTCCTTGACCCAGAGATCAGACACCTCGTGCTCCACCTCCTTGTCCCAGAGATCAGACACCTGCAGCTCCATCTCCTTGACGCAGAGATCCGACACCTGCTGCTCCATTGCCTTCCCAGAGATCAGACACTGCTGCACCATCCCCTTGACCCAGAGATCAGACAGCTGCTGCTCCATCCACTTGTCCGAGAGAACAGACACCTGCTGGTCCATCGCCTTGTCCCAGAGATCAGACACCTGCAGCTCCATCTCCTTGACGCAGAGATCCGACACCTGCTGCTCCATTGCCTTCCCAGAGATCAGACACCTGCTGCACCATCCCCTTGACCCAGAGATCAGACAGCTGCTGCTCCATCCACTTGTCCGAGAGATCAGACACCTGCTGGTCCATCCCCTTGACCCAGAGATCAGACAGCTGCTGCTCCATCCACTTGTCCGAGAGATCAGACACCTGCTGCTCCATCGCCTTGACCCAGAGATCAGACACATGCTACTCCATCGCCTCGTCCCAGAGATCGGACACCTGCTGCTCCATCCCCTTGTCCCAGAGATAAGACACCTTCTGATCCATCCCGTTGGCCCAGAGATCAGACACCTGCTGTTCCATCTCCTTGTCCCAGAGATCAGACACCTGCAGCTCCATCTCCTTGACGCAGAGATCCGACACCTGCTGCTCAATCGCCTTCCCAGAGATCCGATACCTGCTGCACCATCCCCTTGACCCAGAGATCAGACAGCTGTTGCTCCATCCACTTGTCCGAGAGATCAGACACCTGCTGGTCCATCGCCTTGTCCCAGAGAGCAGACAGCTGTTGCTCCATCCACTTGTCCGAGAGATCAGACACCTGCTGGTCCATCGCCTTGTCCCAGAGAGCAGACACCTGCTGCTCCATCACCTTGTCCCAGAGATCAGACACATGCTACTTCATCGCCTCGTCCCAGAGATCAGACACCTGCTGCTCCATCCCCTTGTCCCAGAGATCTGATACCTATTGTTCTATCGTCTTGTCACAGAGATAAGACACCTACTGCTCCAACCCCTTGTCCCAGAGATCAGACACCTGCTGCTCCATCCCTTTGTCCCAGAGATCAGACACCGGCTGCTCCATCTTGTTGTACCAGAGATCAGAAACCTGTTGTTCGATCGCGTTGCACCAGAAATCAGACACCTGCTGTTCCATCCCCTTGTCCCAGAGAACAGAGACCTGCTGCTCCATCCCATTGTCCCAGAGATCAGATACTAGCTGCTCAATCCCCTTGTCCCAGCGATTAGACATCTGCTGCTCCATCTCGTTGACCCAGAGATCAGACACCTGGTGCTCCATCCCCTTGACCTAGAGATCAGACACCTGCTGCTCCATCCCCTTGTCCCAGAGATAAGACACCTTCTGGTCCATCCTGTTGGCCCAGAGATCAGACACCTGCTGCTCCATCTCCTTATCCCAGAGATCGGACACCTGCAGCTCCATCTCCTTGACGCAGAGATCAGACACCTGCTGCTCCATCCCCTTGTCCCAGAGATCAGACACCTACTGCTCCATTGTCATCCCAGAGATCAGACACCTGCTGCACCATCCCCTTGTCCCAGAGATAGCACACGTGCTGCTCCATCGTCTTGGCCCAGAGATCAGACACCTGCCTCTCCATCGACTTGTCCCAGAGATCTGACACGTGCTGCTCCATCCCCTTGTCCCAGAGATAAGACACCTGCTGCTCCATCTGCTTGTCCCAGAGATCAGACACCGGCAGCTCCATCTCCTTGACGCGGAGATCGTACACCTGCTGCACCATCCCCTTGTCCCAGAGATCAGACAGTTGCTGCTCCATCCACTTGTCCGAGAGATCAGACACCTGCTGGTACATCGCCTTGTCCCAGAGACCAGACTCCTGCTGCTCCATCGCCTTGTCCCAGAGATCAGACATATGCTACTCCATTGCCTCGTCCCAGAGATCAGACACCTGCTGCTCTATCCCCTTGTCCCAGAGATCAGACACCTATTGTTCCGTCGTCTTGTCCCAGAGATGAGACACCTACTGCACTATCCCCTTGTCCCAGAGATCAGACACCTGCTGCTCCAACCCCTTGTCCCAGAGATAACACACCTGCTGCTCCATTGTCATCCCAGAGATCAGAAACCGGCTGATCGATCTCTTTGTTCCAGAGATCAGACACCTGCTGCTCCATCCCCTTGTCCCAGAGATCAGACACCTGCTGCTCCATTGTCATCCCAGAGATCAGACACCTGCTGCTCCATCCCCTTGTCCCAGAGATAACACACCTGCTGCTCCATTGTCTTCCGCCAGAGATCAGACACCTGCCGCTCCATCGACTTGTCCCAGAGATCAGACACCTGCTGCTCCATCCCCTTGTCCCAGAGATGATACACGTGCTGCTCCATCGTCTTCTCCCAGAGATCAGACACCTGCTGCTCCATCATCTTCCCAGAGGTCAGACACCTGCTGCTCCACCCCCTTGTCCCAGAGATCAGACACCTGCTGCTCCATCCCCTTGTCCCAGAGATCAGACACCTGCTGCTCCATCGTCTTTTCTCAGAGATCAGACACCTGCTGCTCCATTGTCATCCCAGAGATCAAAAACCGGCTGCTCGATCTCCTTGTCCCAGAGATCAGACACCTGCTGCTCCATTGTCATCCCAGAGATCAGACACCTGCTGTACCATCCCCTTGCCCCAGAGATAACACACGTGCTGCTCCATCATCTTCTCCCAGAGATCAGACACCTGCCGCTCCATCGACTTGTCCCAGAGGTCAGACACCTGCTGGTCAATCGCCTTGTCCCAGAGATCAGACACTGGTTGCTGCATCGTCGTCCCAGAGTTCAGTGACTTATTGCTCCATCACCTTGTCCCAGAGATCAGACACCTGCTGCTCCATCGCCTCGTCCCAGAGATCAGACAACTGCCGCTCCATCCCATTGTCCCAGAGATCAGATACTAGCTGCTCAATCCCCTTGTCCCAGAAATCAGACATCCGCTGCTCCATCTCCTTGACCCAGAGATCAGACACCTGGTGCTCATCCCCTTGACCTAGAGATCAGACACATGCTGCTCCATCCCCTTGTCCCAGAGATAAGACACCTTCTGCTCCATCTCCTTGTCCCAGAAATCAGAAACCTGCTGCTCCATCTCCATGTCCCAGAGATCAGACTCCTGCTGCTCCATTGTTGTCCCAGAGATCAGACACCTATTGCTCCATCCCTTTGTACAGGAGATCCGACACCTGCTGGTCCATTGGCTGGTCCCAGAGATCAGACACTGAAGGCTCCATTCCCTTGTCCCAGAGATCAGACACCTGCTGCCCCATCATCTTCTCCCCGAGATCACACACCTGGCGCTCCATCTCCTTGTCCCAGAGATCAGACACCTGCTGCTCCATCTCAATGGCCCAGAGATCAGATACCTGCTGCTCCATCCACTTGTCACAGAGTTCAGACACCTGCTGCTCCATCCCCTTGTCCCAGAGATCAGACACCTGTTGCTCCATCCCCTTGTCCCAGAGATCAGACAACTGAAGCTCGATCGCCTTGTCCCAGAAATCAGACAACTGCTGCTCCATCGTCATCCCAGATATCAGACACCTGCTGCTCCATCATCTTCTCCCAGAGATCAGACTCCTGGCGCTCCATCTCCTTGTCCCAGAGATCAGACAGCTGCTGCTCCACCTTCGACCTAGAGATGATACACCTACTGCTCCATCCCCCTGTCCCAGAGATCAGACACCTGCCGCTCCATCACCTTCTCCCAGACATCAGAGAACTGCTGCTCCATCCCTTTGACCCAGAGATCAGACACCTTGTGCTCCATCCCCCTGTCCCGGAGATCAGATACCTGCTACAGCATTCCCTTGTCCCAGAGATCAGACACCTGCTGCCCCATCCATTGTCAAGAGATCAGACACCTTCCACTCCTTCTTCTTGTCTCAGTGATCAGACACCTGTTGCTGCATCCCATTCACCCAGAGATGAGACACCTGCTGCTCCATCGTCGTCCCAGAGATCAGACACATGTTGCTCCATCATCTTCCCAGAGGTCAGACACCTGCTGCTCCATCCCTTTTCGCCAGAGATCAGACACCTGCAGCTCCATCCCCATCTCCCAGAGATAAGACACCTTCTGCTCCATCCCGTTGGCCCAGAGATCAGACACCTGCTGCTCCATCTCCTTGTCCCAGAGATCAGACACCTGCAGCTCCATCTCCTTGACGCAGAGATCCACCACCTGCTGCTCCATCACCTTCCCGGAGATCAGACACCTGCTGCACCATCCCCTTGTCCCAGAGATCAGACACCTGCTGCTCCATTGTCATCTCAGAGATCAAAAACCGGCTGCTCGATCTCCTTGTCCCAGAGATCAGACACCTGCTGCTCCATTGTCATCCCAGAGATCAGACACCTGCTGCACCACCCCCTTGTCCCAGAGATAACGCACGTGCTGCTCCATCATCTTCTCCCAGAGATCAGACACCTGCTGCTCCATCGACTTGTCCCAGAGGTCAGACACCTGCTGCTCCATCCCCTTGTCCCAGAGATCAGACAGCTGCTGCTCCATCCACTTGTCCAAGAGATCAGACACCTGCTGGTCCATCGCCTTGTCCAGAGATCAGACACATGCTACTCCATCGCCTCGTCCCAGAGATCAGACAACTGCCGCTCCATCCCATTGTCCCAGAGATCAGATACTAGCTGCTCAATCCCGTTGTCCCAGAGATCAGACTTCCGCTGCTCCATCTCCTTGACCCAGAGATCAGACACCTGGTGCTCATCCCCTTGACCTAGAGATCAGACACCTGCTGCTCCATCCCCTTGTCCCAGAGATAAGACACCTTCTGCTCCATCTCCTTGTCCGAGAAATCAGAAACCTGCTGCTCCATCTCCATGTCCCAGAGATCAGACTCCTGCTGCTCCATTGTTGTCCCAGAGATCATACACCTATTGCTCCATCCCTTTGTCCAGGAGATCCGACACCTGCTGGTCCCAGAGATCAGACACTGAAGGCTCCATTCCCTTGTCCCAGAGATCAGACACCTGCTGCCCCATCATCTTCTCCCCGAGATCACACACCTGGCGCTCCATCCCCTTCTCCCAGACATCAGAGAACTGCTGCTCCATCCCTTTGACCCAGAGATCAGACACCTTGTGCTCCATCCCCCTGTCCCGGAGATCAGATACCTGCTACACCATTCCCTTGTCCCAGAGATCAGACACCTGCTGCTCCCTCTGCTTGTCTCAGTGTTCAGACACCTGCTGCCCCATCCATTGTCAAGAGATCAGACACCTTCTACTCCTTCTCCTTGTCTCAGTGATCAGACACCTGTTGCTGCATCCCATTCCCCCAGAGATGAGACACCTGCTGCTCCATTGTCGTCCCAGAGATCAGACACATGCTGCTCCATCATCTTCCAGAGGTCAGACAGCTGCTGCACCATCCCCTTGTCCCAGAGATCAGACACCTGCTGGTCCATCGCCTTGTCCCAGAGACCAGACTCCTGCTGCTCCATCGCCTTGTCCCAGAGATCAGACACATGCTACTCCATCGCCTCGTCCCAGAGATCAGACACCTGCTGCTCTATCCCCTTGTCCCAGAGATCAGACACCTATTGTTCCGTCGTCTTGTCCCAGAGATCAGACACCTATTGTTCCGTCGTCTTGTCCCAGAGATCAGACACCTACTGCACTATCTCCTTGTCCCAGAGATCTGACACCTGCTGCTCCAACCCCTTGTCCCAGAGATAACACACCTGCTGCTCCATTGTCATCCCAGAGATCAGAAACCGGCTGCTCGATCTCCTTGTTCCAGAGATCAGACACCTGCTGCTCCATCCCCTTGTCCCAGAGATCAGACACCTGCTGCTCCATTGTCATCCCAGAGATCAGACACCTGCTGCTCCATCCCCTTGTCCCAGAGATCAGACACCTGCTGCTCCATCGTCTTTTCTCAGAGATCAGACACCTGCTGCTCCATCGTGGTCCCAGAGATTAGACACCTGCTGCTCCATTGTCATCCCAGAGATCAGACACCTGCTGCTTCATGTCCCTGTCCCAGAGATCAGACACCTGTTGCTCCATCTCATTGTACCAGAGATCAGACACCTGCTGTTCGATCGCTTTGCACCAGAAATCAGACACCTGCTGCGCCATCCCCTTGTCCCAAAAAACAGACACCTTCTGCTCCATCTCCTTGTCCCAGAAATCAGAAGCCTGCTGCTCCATCTCCATGTCCCAGAGATCAGACACCTGCTGCTCCATTGTTGTCCCAGAGATCAGACACCTGCTGCTTCATCTCCTTGTCCCAGAGATCAGACACCTGTTGCTCCATCTCGTTGTACCAGAGATCAGACACCTGCTGTTCGATCGCTTTGCACCAGAAATCAGACACCTGCTGCTCCATCCCCTTGTCCCAAAAAACAGACACCTTCTGCTCCATCTCCTTGTCCCAGAAATCAGAAGCCTGCTGCTCCATCTCCATGTCCCAGAGATCAGACACCTGCTGCTCCATTGTTGTACCAGAGATCAGACACCTATTCCTCCATCCCTTTGTTCAGGAGATCCGACACCTGCTGGTCCATTGCCTGGTCCCAGAGATCAGACACCGAAGGCTTCATTCCCTTGTCCCAGAGATCAGACACCTGCTGCCCTACCATCTTCTCCCCAAGATCACACACCTGGCGCTCCATCTCCTTGTCCCAGAGATCAGACACCTGCTGCTCCATCTCAATGGCCCAGAGATCAGACACCTGTTGCTCCATCCCCTTGTCCCAGAGATCAGATACCTGAAGCTCTATCGCCTTGTCCCAGAAATCAGACAACTGCTGCTCCATCGTCGTCCCAGAGATCAGACACCTGCTGCTCCATCATCTTCTCCCAGAGATCAGACACCTGGCGCTCTATCTCCTTGTCCCAGAGATCAGACACCTGGCGCTCTATCTCCTTGTCCCAGAGATCAGACACCTGCTGCTCCACCCTCGACCTAGAGATGATACCCCTACTGCTCCATCCCCCTGTCCCAGAGATCAGACACCTGCCGCTCCATCCCCTTCTCCCGGACATCAGAGAACTGCTGCTCCATTCCTTTGACCCAGAGATCAGACACCTGCAGCTCCATCCACTTCTCCCAGATATCAGACAACTGTTGTTCCATCCCCTTGACCCAGAGATCTGACAGTGGCTGATCCATTGTTGTCCCAGCGATCAGTTGCCTGATGCTCCATCCCTTTGTACCAGAGATCAGACACTGGTTGCTCCATCGTCGTCCCAGAGTTCAGCGACTTATTGCTCCATCCCCTTCTCCCAGACATCAGACAACTGTTGTTCCATCCCCTTGATCCAGAGATCAGACACCTGCTGCTCCATCCCTTTGTACCAGAGATCTGACAGCTGCTGCTCCATCGCCTTGTCCCAGAGATCAGACACTGGTTGCTCCATCGTCGTCCCAGAGTTCAGCAACTTATTGCTCCATCAGCTTGTCCCAGAGATCAGACACCTACTATTCCATCGTCCTCCCAGAGATCAGACACCTGCTCTTCGATCTCTTTGTGCCAGAGGTCAGACTTCATTAAGTCCATCCCCTTGTCCCAGAGATCAGACACAGTATGCTCCATCTCCTTGTCCCTGAGATCAGACACCTGCTGCTCTATCTCCTTGTCTCACAGATCAGAAACGTGTTGCTGCATCCCCTTCCCGCAGAGATGAGACACCTGCTGCTCCATCTCCTAGTCGCTGAGATCAGGCAACTGCTGCTCCATCTCCTTGTCCCAGAGATCATACACCTACTGCTCCATCCCCCTGTCCCAGAGATCAGACACCTGCCGCTCCATCCCCTTCTCCCAGACATCAGAGAACTGCTGCTCCATCCCCTTGTCCCAGAGATCAGACACCTGCTGCTCCATCTGCTTGTCCCAGAGATCAGACACCTGTTGCTCCATCTCGTTGTACCAGAGATCAGACACCTGCTGTTCGATCGCTTTGCACCAGAAATCAGACACCTGCTGCGCCATCCCCTTGTCCCAAAAAACAGACACCTTCTGCTCCATCTCCTTGTCCCAGAAATCAGAAGCCTGCTGCTCCATCTCCATGTCCCAGAGATCAGACACCTGCTGCTCCATTGTTGTCCCAGAGATCAGACACCTGCTGCTTCATCTCCTTGTCCCAGAGATCAGACACCTGTTGCTCCATCTCGTTGTACCAGAGATCAGACACCTGCTGTTCGATCGCTTTGCACCAGAAATCAGACACCTGCTGCTCCATCCCCTTGTCCCAAAAAACAGACACCTTCTGCTCCATCTCCTTGTCCCAGAAATCAGAAGCCTGCTGCTCCATCTCCATGTCCCAGAGATCAGACACCTGCTGCTCCATTGTTGTACCAGAGATCAGACACCTATTGCTCCATCCCTTTGTTCAGGAGATCCGACACCTGCTGGTCCATTGCCTGGTCCCAGAGATCAGACACCGAAGGCTTCATTCCCTTGTCCCAGAGATCAGACACCTGCTGCCCTACCATCTTCTCCCCAAGATCACACACCTGGCGCTCCATCTCCTTGTCCAGAGATCAGACACCTGCTGCTCCATCTCAATGGCCCAGAGATCAGACACCTGTTGCTCCATCCCCTTGTCCCAGAGATCAGATACCTGAAGCTCTATCGCCTTGTCCCAGAAATCAGACAACTGCTGCTCCATCGTCGTCCCAGAGATCAGACACCTGCTGCTCCATCATCTTCTCCCAGAGATCAGACACCTGGCGCTCTATCTCCTTGTCCCAGAGATCAGACACCTGCCGCTCCATCCCCTTCTCCCGGACATCAGAGAACTGCTGCTCCATTCCTTTGACCCAGATATCGGACACCATGTGCTCCATCCCCTTGCCCCGGAGATCAGATACCTGCTACACCATCCCCTTGTCCCAGAGATCAGACACCTGCTGCTTCCTCTCCTTGTCTCAGTGTTCAGACACCTGCTGCCCCATCCATTGTCCCAGAGATCAGACACCTGTTGCTCCTTCTCCTTGTCTCAGTGATCTGACACCTGTTGCTGCACCCCATTCCCCCAGAGATGAGACACCTGCTGCTCCATTGTCGTCCCAGAGATCAGACACATGCTGCTCCATCATCATCCCAGAGGTCAGACACCTGCTGCTCCATCCCCTTTTCCCAGAGATCAGACACCTGCAGCTCCATCCACTTCTCCCAGATATCAGACAACTGTTGTTCCATCCCCTTGACCCAGAGATCTGACAGTGGCTGATCCATTGTTGTCCCAGCGATCAGTTGCCTGATGCTCCATCCCTTTGTACCAGAGATCAGACACTGGTTGCTCCATCGTCGTCCCAGAGTTCAGCGACTTATTGCTCCATCCCCTTCTCCCAGACATCAGACAACTGTTGTTCCATCCCCTTGATCCAGAGATCAGACACCTGCTGCTCCATCCCTTTGTACCAGAGATCTGACAGCTGCTGCTCCATCGCCTTGTCCCAGAGATCAGACACTGGTTGCTCCATCGTCGTCCCAGAGTTCAGCAACTTATTGCTCCATCAGCTTGTCCCAGAGATCAGACACCTACTATTCCATCGTCCTCCCAGAGATCAGACACCTGCTCTTCGATCTCTTTGTGCCAGAGGTCAGACTTCATTAAGTCCATCCCCTTGTCCCAGAGATCAGACACAGTATGCTCCATCTCCTTGTCCCTGAGATCAGACACCTGCTGCTCTATCTCCTTGTCTCACAGATCAGAAACGTGTTGCTGCATCCCCTTCCCCCAGAGATGAGACACCTGCTGCTCCATCTCCTAGTCGCTGAGATCAGGCAACTGCTGCTCCATCTCCTTGTCCCAGAGATCATACACCTACTGCTCCATCCCCCTGTCCCAGAGATCAGACACCTGCCGCTCCATCCCCTTCTCCCAGACGTCAGAGAACTGCTGCTCCATCCCCTTGTCCCAGAGATCAGACACCTGCTGCTCCATCTGCTTGTCCCAGAGATCAGACACCTGCAGCTCCATCTCCTTGTCCCAGAGATCAGACACCTGCTGCTCCATCCTCTTGTCCCAGAGATGAGACACCTGCTGCTCCATTATCATCCCAGAGATCAAAAACCGGCTGCTCGTTCAGACACATGCTGCTCCATCTCTTTGTCCTAGAGATCAGACACCTGCTGCTCCATCTCCTTGTCCTAGAGATCAGACACATGCTACTCCATCGCCTCGTCCCAGAGATCAGACACCTGCTGCTCCATCCCCTTGTCCCAGAGATCTGACACCTATTGTTCCATAGTCTTGTCCCAGAGAAATCAGACACCTGCTGCTCCATCCCCTTGTCCCAGAGATCAGACACCTGCTGCACCATCCCCTTGTCCCAGAGATAACACACGTGCTGCTCCATCGTTTTCTCCCAGAGATCAGACACCTGCCGCTCCATTGACTTGTCCCAGAGGTCAGACACCTGCAGCTCCATCTCCTTGTCCCAGAGATCAGACATCTGCTGCTCCATCTGCTTGTCCCAGAGATCAGACACCTGCAGCTCCATCTCCTTGACGCAGAGATCCGACACCTGCTGCTCCATCGCCTTGTCCCAGAGATCAGACACGTGCTACTCCATCGCCTCGTCCCAGAGATCAGACACCTGCCGCTCCATCCCATTGTCCCAGAGATCAGATACTAGCTGCTCCAACCCCTTGTCCCAGAGATAACACACCTGCTGCTCCATTGTCATCCCAGAAATCAGAAACCGGCTGCTCGATCCCCTTGTCCCAGCGATCAGACATCTGCTGCTCCATCTCCTTGACCCAGAGATCAGACACCTCGTGCTCCACCTCCTTGTCCCAGAGATCAGACACCTGCAGCTCCATCTCCTTGACGCAGAGATCCGACACCTGCTGCTCCATTGCCTTCCCAGAGATCAGACACTGCTGCACCATCCCCTTGACCCAGAGATCAGACAGCTGCTGCTCCATCCACTTGTCCGAGAGATCAGACACCTGCTGGTCCATCGCCTTGTCCCAGAGATCAGACACCTGCAGCTCCATCTCCTTGACGCAGAGATCCGACACCTGCTGCTCCATTGCCTTCCCAGAGATCAGACACCTGCTGCACCATCCCCTTGACCCAGAGATCAGACAGCTGCTGCTCCATCCACTTGTCCGAGAGATCAGACACCTGCTGGTCCATCCCCTTGACCCAGAGATCAGACAGCTGCTGCTCCATCCACTTGTCCGAGAGATCAGACACCTGCTGCTCCATCGCCTTGACCCAGAGATCAGACACATGCTACTCCATCGCCTCGTCCCAGAGATCGGACACCTGCTGCTCCATCCCCTTGTCCCAGAGATAAGACACCTTCTGATCCATCCCGTTGGCCCAGAGATCAGACACCTGCTGTTCCATCTCCTTGTCCCAGAGATCAGACACCTGCAGCTCCATCTCCTTGACGCAGAGATCCGACACCTGCTGCTCCATCGCCTTCCCAGAGATCCGATACCTGCTGCACCATCCCCTTGACCCAGAGATCAGACAGCTGTTGCTCCATCCACTTGTCCGAGAGATCAGACACCTGCTGGTCCATCGCCTTGTCCCAGAGAGCAGACAGCTGTTGCTCCATCCACTTGTCCGAGAGATCAGACACCTGCTGGTCCATCGCCTTGTCCCAGAGAGCAGACACCTGCTGCTCCATCACCTTGTCCCAGAGATCAGACACATGCTACTTCATCGCCTCGTCCCAGAGATCAGACACCTGCTGCTCCATCCCCTTGTCCCAGAGATCTGATACCTATTGTTCTATCGTCTTGTCACAGAGATAAGACACCTACTGCTCCAACCCCTTGTCCCAGAGATCAGACACCTGCTGCTCCATCCCTTTGTCCCAGAGATCAGACACCGGCTGCTCCATCTTGTTGTACCAGAGATCAGAAACCTGTTGTTCGATCGCGTTGCACCAGAAATCAGACACCTGCTGTTCCATCCCCTTGTCCCAGAGAACAGAGACCTGCTGCTCCATCCCATTGTCCCAGAGATCAGATACTAGCTGCTCAATCCCCTTGTCCCAGCGATTAGACATCTGCTGCTCCATCTCGTTGACCCAGAGATCAGACACCTGGTGCTCCATCCCCTTGACCTAGAGATCAGACACCTGCTGCTCCATCCCCTTGTCCCAGAGATAAGACACCTTCTGGTCCATCCTGTTGGCCCAGAGATCAGACACCTGCTGCTCCATCTCCTTATCCCAGAGATCGGACACCTGCAGCTCCATCTCCTTGACGCAGAGATCAGACACCTGCTGCTCCATCCCCTTGTCCCAGAGATCAGACACCTACTGCTCCATTGTCATCCCAGAGATCAGACACCTGCTGCACCATCCCCTTGTCCCAGAGATAGCACACGTGCTGCTCCATCGTCTTGGCCCAGAGATCAGACACCTGCCTCTCCATCGACTTGTCCCAGAGATCAGACACGTGCTGCTCCATCCCCTTGTCCCAGAGATAAGACACCTGCTGCTCCATCTGCTTGTCCCAGAGATCAGAGACCGGCAGCTCCATCTCCTTGACGCGGAGATCGTACACCTGCTGCACCATTCCCTTGTCCCAGAGATCAGACAGTTGCTGCTCCATCCACTTGTCCGAGAGATCAGACACCTGCTGGTACATCGCCTTGTCCCAGAGACCAGACTCCTGCTGCTCCATCGCCTTGTCCCAGAGATCAGACATATGCTACTCCATTGCCTCGTCCCAGAGATCAGACACCTGCTGCTCTATCCCCTTGTCCCAGAGATCAGACACCTATTGTTCCGTCGTCTTGTCCCAGAGATGAGACACCTACTGCACTATCCCCTTGTCCCAGAGATCAGACACCTGCTGCTCCAACCCCTTGTCCCAGAGATAACACACCTGCTGCTCCATTGTCATCCCAGAGATCAGAAACCGGCTGATCGATCTCTTTGTTCCAGAGATCAGACACCTGCTGCTCCATCCCCTTGTCCCAGAGATCAGACACCTGCTGCTCCATTGTCATCCCAGAGATCAGACACCTGCTGCTCCATCCCCTTGTCCCAGAGATAACACACCTGCTGCTCCATTGTCTTCCGCCAGAGATCAGACACCTGCCGCTCCATCGACTTGTCCCAGAGATCAGACACCTGCTGCTCCATCCCCTTGTCCCAGAGATGATACACGTGCTGCTCCATCGTCTTCTCCCAGAGATCAGACACCTGCTGCTCCATCATCTTCCCAGAGGTCAGACACCTGCTGCTCCACCCCCTTGTCCCAGAGATCAGACACCTGCTGCTCCATCCCCTTGTCCCAGAGATCATACACCTGCTGCTCCATCGTCTTTTCTCAGAGATCAGACACCTGCTGCTCCATTGTCATCCCAGAGATCAAAAACCGGCTGCTCGATCTCCTTGTCCCAGAGATCAGACACCTGCTGTACCATCCCCTTGCCCCAGAGATAACACACGTGCTGCTCCATCATCTTCTCCCAGAGATCAGACACCTGCCGCTCCATCGACTTGTCCCAGAGGTCAGACACCTGCTGGTCAATCGCCTTGTCCCAGAGATCAGACACTGGTTGCTGCATCGTCGTCCCAGAGTTCAGTGACTTATTGCTCCATCACCTTGTCCCAGAGATCAGACACCTGCTGCTCCATCGCCTCGTCCCAGAGATCAGACAACTGCCGCTCCATCCCATTGTCCCAGAGATCAGATACTAGCTGCTCAATCCCCTTGTCCCAGAAATCAGACATCCGCTGCTCCATCTCCTTGACCCAGAGATCAGACACCTAGTGCTCATCCCCTTGACCTAGAGATCAGACACATGCTGCTCCATCCCCTTGTCCCAGAGATAAGACACCTTCTGCTCCATCTCCTTGTCCCAGAAATCAGAAACCTGCTGCTCCATCTCCATGTCCCAGAGATCAGACTCCTGCTGCTCCATTGTTGTCCCAGAGATCAGACACCTATTGCTCCATCCCTTTGTACAGGAGATCCGACACCTGCTGGTCCATTGGCTGGTCCCAGAGATCAGACACTGAAGGCTCCATTCCCTTGTCCCAGAGATCAGACACCTGCTGCCCCATCATCTTCTCCCCGAGATCACACACCTGGCGCTCCATCTCCTTGTCCCAGAGATCAGACACCTGCTGCTCCATCTCAATGGCCCAGAGATCAGATACCTGCTGCTCCATCCACTTGTCACAGAGTTCAGACACCTGCTGCTCCATCCCCTTGTCCCAGAGATCAGACACCTGTTGCTCCATCCCCTTGTCCCAGAGATCAGACAACTGAAGCTCGATCGCCTTGTCCCAGAAATCAGACAACTGCTGCTCCATCGTCATCCCAGATATCAGACACCTGCTGCTCCATCATCTTCTCCCAGAGATCAGACTCCTGGCGCTCCATCTCCTTGTCCCAGAGATCAGACAGCTGCTGCTCCACCTTCGACCTAGAGATGATACACCTACTGCTCCATCCCCCTGTCCCAGAGATCAGACACCTGCCGCTCCATCACCTTCTCCCAGACATCAGAGAACTGCTGCTCCATCCCTTTGACCCAGAGATCAGACACCTTGTGCTCCATCCCCCTGTCCCGGAGATCAGATACCTGCTACAGCATTCCCTTGTCCCAGAGATCAGACACCTGCTGCCCCATCCATTGTCAAGAGATCAGACACCTTCCACTCCTTCTTCTTGTCTCAGTGATCAGACACCTGTTGCTGCATCCCATTCACCCAGAGATGAGACACCTGCTGCTCCATCGTCGTCCCAGAGATCAGACACATGTTGCTCCATCATCTTCCCAGAGGTCAGACACCTGCTGCTCCATCCCTTTTCGCCAGAGATCAGACACCTGCAGCTCCATCCCCTTCTCCCAGAGATAAGACACCTTCTGCTCCATCCCGTTGGCCCAGAGATCAGACACCTGCTGCTCCATCTCCTTGTCCCAGAGATCAGACACCTGCAGCTCCATCTCCTTGACGCAGAGATCCACCACCTGCTGCTCCATCACCTTCCCGGAGATCAGACACCTGCTGCACCATCCCCTTGTCCCAGAGATCAGACACCTGCTGCTCCATTGTCATCTCAGAGATCAAAAACCGGCTGCTCGATCTCCTTGTCCCAGAGATCAGACACCTGCTGCTCCATTGTCATCCCAGAGATCAGACACCTGCTGCACCACCCCCTTGTCCCAGAGATAACGCACGTGCTGCTCCATCATCTTCTCCCAGAGATCAGACACCTGCTGCTCCATCGACTTGTCCCAGAGGTCAGACACCTGCTGCTCCATCCCCTTGTCCCAGAGATCAGACAGCTGCTGCTCCATCCACTTGTCCAAGAGATCAGACACCTGCTGGTCCATCGCCTTGTCCAGAGATCAGACACATGCTACTCCATCGCCTCGTCCCAGAGATCAGACAACTGCCGCTCCATCCCATTGTCCCAGAGATCAGATACTAGCTGCTCAATCCCGTTGTCCCAGAGATCAGACTTCCGCTGCTCCATCTCCTTGACCCAGAGATCAGACACCTGGTGCTCATCCCCTTGACCTAGAGATCAGACACCTGCTGCTCCATCCCCTTGTCCCAGAGATAAGACACCTTCTGCTCCATCTCCTTGTCCGAGAAATCAGAAACCTGCTGCTCCATCTCCATGTCCCAGAGATCAGACTCCTGCTGCTCCATTGTTGTCCCAGAGATCATACACCTATTGCTCCATCCCTTTGTCCAGGAGATCCGACACCTGCTGGTCCCAGAGATCAGACACTGAAGGCTCCATTCCCTTGTCCCAGAGATCAGACACCTGCTGCCCCATCATCTTCTCCCCGAGATCACACACCTGGCGCTCCATCCCCTTCTCCCAGACATCAGAGAACTGCTGCTCCATCCCTTTGACCCAGAGATCAGACACCTTGTGCTCCATCCCCCTGTCCCGGAGATCAGATACCTGCTACACCATTCCCTTGTCCCAGAGATCAGACACCTGCTGCTCCCTCTGCTTGTCTCAGTGTTCAGACACCTGCTGCCCCATCCATTGTCAAGAGATCAGACACCTTCTACTCCTTCTCCTTGTCTCAGTGATCAGACACCTGTTGCTGCATCCCATTCACCCAGAGATGAGACACCTGCTGCTCCATCGTCGTCCCAGAGATCAGACACATGCTGCTCCATCATCTTCCCAGAGGTCAGACACCTGCTGCTCCATCCCCTTTTCCCAGAGATCAGACACCTGCAGCTCCATCCCCTTCTCCCAGACATCAGACAACTGTTGTTCCATCCCCTTGAGCCAGAGATCTGACAGCGGCTGATCCATTGTTGTCCCAGAGATCAGATGCCTGCTGCTCCATCCCTTTGTACCAGAGATCTGACAGCTGCTGCTCCATCGTCTTGTCCCAGAGATCAGACACATGCTGGTTAATCGCCTTGTCCCAGAGATCAGACACTGGTTGCTCCATCGTCGTCCCAGAGATCAGACACCGGCTGCTCCATCCCCTTGTCCCAGAGAACAGACACCTGCTGCTCCATCCCATTGTCCCAGAGATCAGATACTAGCTGCTCAATCCCCTTGTCCCAGCGATTAGACATCTGCTGCTCCATCTCGTTGACCCAGAGATCAGACACCTGGTGCTCCATCCCCTTGACCTAGAGATCAGACACCTGCTGCTCCATCCTCTTGTCCCAGAGATAAGACACCTTCTGCTCCATCCTGTTGGCCCAGAGATCAGACACCTGAGCTCCATCATCATCCCAGAGATCAGACACCTGCTGCTCCATCTGCTTGTCCCAGAGATGAGACACCTGCAGCTCCATCTCCTTGACGCAGAGATCCGACACCTGCTGCTCCATCGCCTTCCCAGATATCAGACACCTGCTGCACCAACCCCTTGTCCCAGAGTTCAGACAGCTGCTGCTCCATCCACTTGTCCGAGAGATCAGACACCTGCTGGTCCATCGCCTTCTCCCAGAGGACAGACACCTGCTGCTCCATCGCCTTGTCCAGAGATCAGACACATGCTACTCCATCACCTCGTCCCAGAGATCAGACAACTGCCGCTCCATCCCATTGTCCCAGAGATCAGATACTAGCTGCTCAATCCCCTTGTCCCAGCGATCAGACATCTGCTGCTCCATCCCCTTGTTCCAGAGATAAGACACCTTCTGCTCCATCTCCTTGTCCCAGAAATCAGAAACCTGCTGCTCCATCTCCATGTCCCAGAGATCAGACACCTGCTGCTCCATTGTTGTCCCAGAGATCAGACACCTATTGCTCCATTCCTTTGCACAGGAGATCCGACACCTGCTGGTCCATTGCCTGGTCCCAGAGGTCAGACACCGAAGGCTCCATTCCCTTGTCCCAGAGATCAGACACCTGCTGCCCCATCATCTTCTCCCCGAGGTCACACACCTGGCGCTCCATCTCCTTGTCCCAGAGATCAGACACCTGCTGCTCCATCTCAATGGCCCAGAGATCAGATACCTGCTGCTCCATCCCCTTGTCGCAGAGTTCAGACACCTGCTGCTCCATCCCCTTGTCCCAGAGATCAGACACCTGTTGCTCCATCCCCTTGTCCCAGAGATCAGACACCTGCCGCTCCATCACCTTCTCCCAGACATCAGAGAACTGCTGCTCCATCCCTTTGACCCAGAGATCAGACACCTTGTGCTCCATCCCCCTGTCCCGGAGATCAGATACCTGCTACACCATTCCCTTGTCCCAGAGATCAGACACCTGCTGCTCCCTCTGCTTGTCTCAGTGTTCAGACACCTGCTGCCCCATCCATTGTCAAGAGATCAGACACCTTCTACTCCTTCTCCTTGTCTCAGTGATCAGACACCTGTTGCTGCATCCCATTCACCCAGAGATGAGACACCTGCTGCTCCATCGTCGTCCCAGAGATCAGACACATGCTGCTCCATCATCTTCCCAGAGGTCAGACACCTGCTGCTCCATCCCCTTTTCCCAGAGATCAGACACCTGCAGCTCCATCCCCTTCTCCCAGACATCAGACAACTGTTGTTCCATCCCCTTGAGCCAGAGATCTGACAGCGGCTGATCCATTGTTGTCCCAGAGATCAGATGCCTGCTGCTCCATCCCTTTGTACCAGAGATCTGACAGCTGCTGCTCCATCGTCTTGTCCCAGAGATCAGACACATGCTGGTTAATCGCCTTGTCCCAGAGATCAGACACTGGTTGCTCCATCGTCGTCCCAGAGATCAGACACCGGCTGCTCCATCCCCTTGTCCCAGAGAACAGACACCTGCTGCTCCATCCCATTGTCCCAGAGATCAGATACTAGCTGCTCAATCCCCTTGTCCCAGCGATTAGACATCTGCTGCTCCATCTCGTTGACCCAGAGATCAGACACCTGGTGCTCCATCCCCTTGACCTAGAGATCAGACACCTGCTGCTCCATCCTCTTGTCCCAGAGATAAGACACCTTCTGCTCCATCCTGTTGGCCCAGAGATCAGACACCTGAGCTCCATCATCATCCCAGAGATCAGACACCTGCTGCTCCATCTGCTTGTCCCAGAGATGAGACACCTGCAGCTCCATCTCCTTGACGCAGAGATCCGACACCTGCTGCTCCATCGCCTTCCCAGATATCAGACACCTGCTGCACCAACCCCTTGTCCCAGAGTTCAGACAGCTGCTGCTCCATCCACTTGTCCGAGAGATCAGACACCTGCTGGTCCATCGCCTTCTCCCAGAGGACAGACACCTGCTGCTCCATCGCCTTGTCCAGAGATCAGACACATGCTACTCCATCACCTCGTCCCAGAGATCAGACAACTGCCGCTCCATCCCATTGTCCCAGAGATCAGATACTAGCTGCTCAATCCCCTTGTCCCAGCGATCAGACATCTGCTGCTCCATCCCCTTGTTCCAGAGATAAGACACCTTCTGCTCCATCTCCTTGTCCCAGAAATCAGAAACCTGCTGCTCCATCTCCATGTCCCAGAGATCAGACACCTGCTGCTCCATTGTTGTCCCAGAGATCAGACACCTATTGCTCCATTCCTTTGCACAGGAGATCCGACACCTGCTGGTCCATTGCCTGGTCCCAGAGGTCAGACACCGAAGGCTCCATTCCCTTGTCCCAGAGATCAGACACCTGCTGCCCCATCATCTTCTCCCCGAGGTCACACACCTGGCGCTCCATCTCCTTGTCCCAGAGATCAGACACCTGCTGCTCCATCTCAATGGCCCAGAGATCAGATACCTGCTGCTCCATCCCCTTGTCGCAGAGTTCAGACACCTGCTGCTCCATCCCCTTGTCCCAGAGATCAGACACCTGTTGCTCCATCCCCTTGTCCCAGAGATCAGACACCTGCCGCTCCATCACCTTCTCCCAGACATCAGAGAACTGCTGCTCCATCCCTTTGACCCAGAGATCAGACACCTTGTGCTCCATCCCCCTGTCCCGGAGATCAGATACCTGCTACACCATTCCCTTGTCCCAGAGATCAGACACCTGCTGCTCCCTCTGCTTGTCTCAGTGTTCAGACACCTGCTGCCCCATCCATTGTCAAGAGATCAGACACCTTCTACTCCTTCTCCTTGTCTCAGTGATCAGACACCTGTTGCTGCATCCCATTCACCCAGAGATGAGACACCTGCTGCTCCATCGTCGTCCCAGAGATCAGACACATGCTGCTCCATCATCTTCCCAGAGGTCAGACACCTGCTGCTCCATCCCCTTTTCCCAGAGATCAGACACCTGCAGCTCCATCCCCTTCTCCCAGACATCAGACAACTGTTGTTCCATCCCCTTGAGCCAGAGATCTGACAGCGGCTGATCCATTGTTGTCCCAGAGATCAGATGCCTGCTGCTCCATCCCTTTGTACCAGAGATCTGACAGCTGCTGCTCCATCGTCTTGTCCCAGAGATCAGACACATGCTGGTTAATCGCCTTGTCCCAGAGATCAGACACTGGTTGCTCCATCGTCGTCCCAGAGATCAGACACCGGCTGCTCCATCCCCTTGTCCCAGAGAACAGACACCTGCTGCTCCATCCCATTGTCCCAGAGATCAGATACTAGCTGCTCAATCCCCTTGTCCCAGCGATTAGACATCTGCTGCTCCATCTCGTTGACCCAGAGATCAGACACCTGGTGCTCCATCCCCTTGACCTAGAGATCAGACACCTGCTGCTCCATCCTCTTGTCCCAGAGATAAGACACCTTCTGCTCCATCCTGTTGGCCCAGAGATCAGACACCTGAGCTCCATCATCATCCCAGAGATCAGACACCTGCTGCTCCATCTGCTTGTCCCAGAGATGAGACACCTGCAGCTCCATCTCCTTGACGCAGAGATCCGACACCTGCTGCTCCATCGCCTTCCCAGATATCAGACACCTGCTGCACCAACCCCTTGTCCCAGAGAGCAGACAGCTGTTGCTCCATCCACTTGTCCGAGAGATCAGACACCTGCTGGTCCATCGCCTTGTCCCAGAGAGCAGACACCTGCTGCTCCATCACCTTGTCCCAGAGATCAGACACATGCTACTTCATCGCCTCGTCCCAGAGATCAGACACCTGCTGCTCCATCCCCTTGTCCCAGAGATCTGATACCTATTGTTCTATCGTCTTGTCACAGAGATAAGACACCTACTGCTCCAACCCCTTGTCCCAGAGATCAGACACCTGCTGCTCCATCCCTTTGTCCCAGAGATCAGACACCGGCTGCTCCATCTTGTTGTACCAGAGATCAGAAACCTGTTGTTCGATCGCGTTGCACCAGAAATCAGACACCTGCTGTTCCATCCCCTTGTCCCAGAGAACAGAGACCTGCTGCTCCATCCCATTGTCCCAGAGATCAGATACTAGCTGCTCAATCCCCTTGTCCCAGCGATTAGACATCTGCTGCTCCATCTCGTTGACCCAGAGATCAGACACCTGGTGCTCCATCCCCTTGACCTAGAGATCAGACACCTGCTGCTCCATCCCCTTGTCCCAGAGATAAGACACCTTCTGGTCCATCCTGTTGGCCCAGAGATCAGACACCTGCTGCTCCATCTCCTTATCCCAGAGATCGGACACCTGCAGCTCCATCTCCTTGACACAGAGATCAGACACCTGCTGCTCCATCCCCTTGTCCCAGAGATCAGACACCTACTGCTCCATTGTCATCCCAGAGATCAGACACCTGCTGCACCATCCCCTTGTCCCAGAGATAGCACACGTGCTGCTCCATCGTCTTGGCCCAGAGATCAGACACCTGCCTCTCCATCGACTTGTCCCAGAGATCAGACACGTGCTGCTCCATCCCCTTGTCCCAGAGATAAGACACCTGCTGCTCCATCTGCTTGTCCCAGAGATCAGACACCGGCAGCTCCATCTCCTTGACGCGGAGATCGTACACCTGCTGCACCATCCCCTTGTCCCAGAGATCAGACAGTTGCTGCTCCATCCACTTGTCCGAGAGATCAGACACCTGCTGGTACATCGCCTTGTCCCAGAGACCAGACTCCTGCTGCTCCATCGCCTTGTCCCAGAGATCAGACATATGCTACTCCATTGCCTCGTCCCAGAGATCAGACACCTGCTGCTCTATCCCCTTGTCCCAGAGATCAGACACCTATTGTTCCGTCGTCTTGTCCCAGAGATGAGACACCTACTGCACTATCCCCTTGTCCCAGAGATCAGACACCTGCTGCTCCAACCCCTTGTCCCAGAGATAACACACCTGCTGCTCCATTGTCATCCCAGAGATCAGAAACCGGCTGATCGATCTCTTTGTTCCAGAGATCAGACACCTGCTGCTCCATCCCCTTGTCCCAGAGATCAGACACCTGCTGCTCCATTGTCATCCCAGAGATCAGACACCTGCTGCTCCATCCCCTTGTCCCAGAGATAACACACCTGCTGCTCCATTGTCTTCCGCCAGAGATCAGACACCTGCCGCTCCATCGACTTGTCCCAGAGATCAGACACCTGCTGCTCCATCCCCTTGTCCCAGAGATGATACACGTGCTGCTCCATCGTCTTCTCCCAGAGATCAGACACCTGCTGCTCCATCATCTTCCCAGAGGTCAGACACCTGCTGCTCCACCCCCTTGTCCCAGAGATCAGACACCTGCTGCTCCATCCCCTTGTCCCAGAGATCAGACACCTGCTGCTCCATCGTCTTTTCTCAGAGATCAGACACCTGCTGCTCCATTGTCATCCCAGAGATCAAAAACCGGCTGCTCGATCTCCTTGTCCCAGAGATCAGACACCTGCTGCTCCATTGTCATCCCAGAGATCAGACACCTGCTGTACCATCCCCTTGCCCCAGAGATAACACACGTGCTGCTCCATCATCTTCTCCCAGAGATCAGACACCTGCCGCTCCATCGACTTGTCCCAGAGGTCAGACACCTGCTGGTCAATCGCCTTGTCCCAGAGATCAGACACTGGTTGCTGCATCGTCGTCCCAGAGTTCAGTGACTTATTGCTCCATCACCTTGTCCCAGAGATCAGACACCTGCTGCTCCATCGCCTCGTCCCAGAGATCAGACAACTGCCGCTCCATCCCATTGTCCCAGAGATCAGATACTAGCTGCTCAATCCCCTTGTCCCAGAAATCAGACATCCGCTGCTCCATCTCCTTGACCCAGAGATCAGACACCTGGTGCTCATCCCCTTGACCTAGAGATCAGACACATGCTGCTCCATCCCCTTGTCCCAGAGATAAGACACCTTCTGCTCCATCTCCTTGTCCCAGAAATCAGAAACCTGCTGCTCCATCTCCATGTCCCAGAGATCAGACTCCTGCTGCTCCATTGTTGTCCCAGAGATCAGACACCTATTGCTCCATCCCTTTGTACAGGAGATCCGACACCTGCTGGTCCATTGGCTGGTCCCAGAGATCAGACACTGAAGGCTCTATTCCCTTGTCCCAGAGATCAGACACCTGCTGCCCCATCATCTTCTCCCCGAGATCACACACCTGGCGCTCCATCTCCTTGTCCCAGAGATCAGACACCTGCTGCTCCATCTCAATGGCCCAGAGATCAGATACCTGCTGCTCCATCCACTTGTCACAGAGTTCAGACACCTGCTGCTCCATCCCCTTGTCCCAGAGATCAGACACCTGTTGCTCCATCCCCTTGTCCCAGAGATCAGACAACTGAAGCTCGATCGCCTTGTCCCAGAAATCAGACAACTGCTGCTCCATCGTCATCCCAGATATCAGACACCTGCTGCTCCATCATCTTCTCCCAGAGATCAGACTCCTGGCGCTCCATCTCCTTGTCCCAGAGATCAGACAGCTGCTGCTCCACCTTCGACCTAGAGATGATACACCTACTGCTCCATCCCCCTGTCCCAGAGATCAGACACCTGCCGCTCCATCACCTTCTCCCAGACATCAGAGAACTGCTGCTCCATCCCTTTGACCCAGAGATCAGACACCTTGTGCTCCATCCCCCTGTCCCGGAGATCAGATACCTGCTACAGCATTCCCTTGTCCCAGAGATCAGACACCTGCTGCCCCATCCATTGTCAAGAGATCAGACACCTTCCACTCCTTCTTCTTGTCTCAGTGATCAGACACCTGTTGCTGCATCCCATTCACCCAGAGATGAGACACCTGCTGCTCCATCGTCGTCCCAGAGATCAGACACATGTTGCTCCATCATCTTCCCAGAGGTCAGACACCTGCTGCTCCATCCCTTTTCGCCAGAGATCAGACACCTGCAGCTCCATCCCCTTCTCCCAGAGATAAGACACCTTCTGCTCCATCCCGTTGGCCCAGAGATCAGACACCTGCTGCTCCATCTCCTTGTCCCAGAGATCAGACACCTGCAGCTCCATCTCCTTGACGCAGAGATCCACCACCTGCTGCTCCATCACCTTCCCGGAGATCAGACACCTGCTGCACCATCCCCTTGTCCCAGAGATCAGACACCTGCTGCTCCATTGTCATCTCAGAGATCAAAAACCGGCTGCTCGATCTCCTTGTCCCAGAGATCAGACACCTGCTGCTCCATTGTCATCCCAGAGATCAGACACCTGCTGCACCACCCCCTTGTCCCAGAGATAACGCACGTGCTGCTCCATCATCTTCTCCCAGAGATCAGACACCTGCTGCTCCATCGACTTGTCCCAGAGGTCAGACACCTGCTGCTCCATCCCCTTGTCCCAGAGATCAGACAGCTGCTGCTCCATCCACTTGTCCAAGAGATCAGACACCTGCTGGTCCATCGCCTTGTCCAGAGATCAGACACATGCTACTCCATCGCCTCGTCCCAGAGATCAGACAACTGCCGCTCCATCCCATTGTCCCAGAGATCAGATACTAGCTGCTCAATCCCGTTGTCCCAGAGATCAGACTTCCGCTGCTCCATCTCCTTGACCCAGAGATCAGACACCTGGTGCTCATCCCCTTGACCTAGAGATCAGACACCTGCTGCTCCATCCCCTTGTCCCAGAGATAAGACACCTTCTGCTCCATCTCCTTGTCCGAGAAATCAGAAACCTGCTGCTCCATCTCCATGTCCCAGAGATCAGACTCCTGCTGCTCCATTGTTGTCCCAGAGATCATACACCTATTGCTCCATCCCTTTGTCCAGGAGATCCGACACCTGCTGGTCCCAGAGATCAGACACTGAAGGCTCCATTCCCTTGTCCCAGAGATCAGACACCTGCTGCCCCATCATCTTCTCCCCGAGATCACACACCTGGCGCTCCATCCCCTTCTCCCAGACATCAGAGAACTGCTGCTCCATCCCTTTGACCCAGAGATCAGACACCTTGTGCTCCATCCCCCTGTCCCGGAGATCAGATACCTGCTACACCATTCCCTTGTCCCAGAGATCAGACACCTGCTGCTCCCTCTGCTTGTCTCAGTGTTCAGACACCTGCTGCCCCATCCATTGTCAAGAGATCAGACACCTTCTACTCCTTCTCCTTGTCTCAGTGATCAGACACCTGTTGCTGCATCCCATTCACCCAGAGATGAGACACCTGCTGCTCCATCGTCGTCCCAGAGATCAGACACATGCTGCTCCATCATCTTCCCAGAGGTCAGACACCTGCTGCTCCATCCCCTTTTCCCAGAGATCAGACACCTGCAGCTCCATCCCCTTCTCCCAGACATCAGACAACTGTTGTTCCATCCCCTTGAGCCAGAGATCTGACAGCGGCTGATCCATTGTTGTCCCAGAGATCAGATGCCTGCTGCTCCATCCCTTTGTACCAGAGATCTGACAGCTGCTGCTCCATCGTCTTGTCCCAGAGATCAGACACATGCTGGTTAATCGCCTTGTCCCAGAGATCAGACACTGGTTGCTCCATCGTCGTCCCAGAGATCAGACACCGGCTGCTCCATCCCCTTGTCCCAGAGAACAGACACCTGCTGCTCCATCCCATTGTCCCAGAGATCAGATACTAGCTGCTCAATCCCCTTGTCCCAGCGATTAGACATCTGCTGCTCCATCTCGTTGACCCAGAGATCAGACACCTGGTGCTCCATCCCCTTGACCTAGAGATCAGACACCTGCTGCTCCATCCTCTTGTCCCAGAGATAAGACACCTTCTGCTCCATCCTGTTGGCCCAGAGATCAGACACCTGAGCTCCATCATCATCCCAGAGATCAGACACCTGCTGCTCCATCTGCTTGTCCCAGAGATGAGACACCTGCAGCTCCATCTCCTTGACGCAGAGATCCGACACCTGCTGCTCCATCGCCTTCCCAGATATCAGACACCTGCTGCACCAACCCCTTGTCCCAGAGTTCAGACAGCTGCTGCTCCATCCACTTGTCCGAGAGATCAGACACCTGCTGGTCCATCGCCTTCTCCCAGAGGACAGACACCTGCTGCTCCATCGCCTTGTCCAGAGATCAGACACATGCTACTCCATCACCTCGTCCCAGAGATCAGACAACTGCCGCTCCATCCCATTGTCCCAGAGATCAGATACTAGCTGCTCAATCCCCTTGTCCCAGCGATCAGACATCTGCTGCTCCATCCCCTTGTTCCAGAGATAAGACACCTTCTGCTCCATCTCCTTGTCCCAGAAATCAGAAACCTGCTGCTCCATCTCCATGTCCCAGAGATCAGACACCTGCTGCTCCATTGTTGTCCCAGAGATCAGACACCTATTGCTCCATTCCTTTGCACAGGAGATCCGACACCTGCTGGTCCATTGCCTGGTCCCAGAGGTCAGACACCGAAGGCTCCATTCCCTTGTCCCAGAGATCAGACACCTGCTGCCCCATCATCTTCTCCCCGAGGTCACACACCTGGCGCTCCATCTCCTTGTCCCAGAGATCAGACACCTGCTGCTCCATCTCAATGGCCCAGAGATCAGATACCTGCTGCTCCATCCCCTTGTCGCAGAGTTCAGACACCTGCTGCTCCATCCCCTTGTCCCAGAGATCAGACACCTGTTGCTCCATCCCCTTGTCCCAGAGATCAGACACCTGCCGCTCCATCACCTTCTCCCAGACATCAGAGAACTGCTGCTCCATCCCTTTGACCCAGAGATCAGACACCTTGTGCTCCATCCCCCTGTCCCGGAGATCAGATACCTGCTACACCATTCCCTTGTCCCAGAGATCAGACACCTGCTGCTCCCTCTGCTTGTCTCAGTGTTCAGACACCTGCTGCCCCATCCATTGTCAAGAGATCAGACACCTTCTACTCCTTCTCCTTGTCTCAGTGATCAGACACCTGTTGCTGCATCCCATTCACCCAGAGATGAGACACCTGCTGCTCCATCGTCGTCCCAGAGATCAGACACATGCTGCTCCATCATCTTCCCAGAGGTCAGACACCTGCTGCTCCATCCCCTTTTCCCAGAGATCAGACACCTGCAGCTCCATCCCCTTCTCCCAGACATCAGACAACTGTTGTTCCATCCCCTTGAGCCAGAGATCTGACAGCGGCTGATCCATTGTTGTCCCAGAGATCAGATGCCTGCTGCTCCATCCCTTTGTACCAGAGATCTGACAGCTGCTGCTCCATCGTCTTGTCCCAGAGATCAGACACATGCTGGTTAATCGCCTTGTCCCAGAGATCAGACACTGGTTGCTCCATCGTCGTCCCAGAGATCAGACACCGGCTGCTCCATCCCCTTGTCCCAGAGAACAGACACCTGCTGCTCCATCCCATTGTCCCAGAGATCAGATACTAGCTGCTCAATCCCCTTGTCCCAGCGATTAGACATCTGCTGCTCCATCTCGTTGACCCAGAGATCAGACACCTGGTGCTCCATCCCCTTGACCTAGAGATCAGACACCTGCTGCTCCATCCTCTTGTCCCAGAGATAAGACACCTTCTGCTCCATCCTGTTGGCCCAGAGATCAGACACCTGAGCTCCATCATCATCCCAGAGATCAGACACCTGCTGCTCCATCTGCTTGTCCCAGAGATGAGACACCTGCAGCTCCATCTCCTTGACGCAGAGATCCGACACCTGCTGCTCCATCGCCTTCCCAGATATCAGACACCTGCTGCACCAACCCCTTGTCCCAGAGTTCAGACAGCTGCTGCTCCATCCACTTGTCCGAGAGATCAGACACCTGCTGGTCCATCGCCTTCTCCCAGAGGACAGACACCTGCTGCTCCATCGCCTTGTCCAGAGATCAGACACATGCTACTCCATCACCTCGTCCCAGAGATCAGACAACTGCCGCTCCATCCCATTGTCCCAGAGATCAGATACTAGCTGCTCAATCCCCTTGTCCCAGCGATCAGACATCTGCTGCTCCATCCCCTTGTTCCAGAGATAAGACACCTTCTGCTCCATCTCCTTGTCCCAGAAATCAGAAACCTGCTGCTCCATCTCCATGTCCCAGAGATCAGACACCTGCTGCTCCATTGTTGTCCCAGAGATCAGACACCTATTGCTCCATTCCTTTGCACAGGAGATCCGACACCTGCTGGTCCATTGCCTGGTCCCAGAGGTCAGACACCGAAGGCTCCATTCCCTTGTCCCAGAGATCAGACACCTGCTGCCCCATCATCTTCTCCCCGAGGTCACACACCTGGCGCTCCATCTCCTTGTCCCAGAGATCAGACACCTGCTGCTCCATCTCAATGGCCCAGAGATCAGATACCTGCTGCTCCATCCCCTTGTCGCAGAGTTCAGACACCTGCTGCTCCATCCCCTTGTCCCAGAGATCAGACACCTGTTGCTCCATCCCCTTGTCCCAGAGATCAGACACCTGCCGCTCCATCACCTTCTCCCAGACATCAGAGAACTGCTGCTCCATCCCTTTGACCCAGAGATCAGACACCTTGTGCTCCATCCCCCTGTCCCGGAGATCAGATACCTGCTACACCATTCCCTTGTCCCAGAGATCAGACACCTGCTGCTCCCTCTGCTTGTCTCAGTGTTCAGACACCTGCTGCCCCATCCATTGTCAAGAGATCAGACACCTTCTACTCCTTCTCCTTGTCTCAGTGATCAGACACCTGTTGCTGCATCCCATTCACCCAGAGATGAGACACCTGCTGCTCCATCGTCGTCCCAGAGATCAGACACATGCTGCTCCATCATCTTCCCAGAGGTCAGACACCTGCTGCTCCATCCCCTTTTCCCAGAGATCAGACACCTGCAGCTCCATCCCCTTCTCCCAGACATCAGACAACTGTTGTTCCATCCCCTTGAGCCAGAGATCTGACAGCGGCTGATCCATTGTTGTCCCAGAGATCAGATGCCTGCTGCTCCATCCCTTTGTACCAGAGATCTGACAGCTGCTGCTCCATCGTCTTGTCCCAGAGATCAGACACATGCTGGTTAATCGCCTTGTCCCAGAGATCAGACACTGGTTGCTCCATCGTCGTCCCAGAGATCAGACACCGGCTGCTCCATCCCCTTGTCCCAGAGAACAGACACCTGCTGCTCCATCCCATTGTCCCAGAGATCAGATACTAGCTGCTCAATCCCCTTGTCCCAGCGATTAGACATCTGCTGCTCCATCTCGTTGACCCAGAGATCAGACACCTGGTGCTCCATCCCCTTGACCTAGAGATCAGACACCTGCTGCTCCATCCTCTTGTCCCAGAGATAAGACACCTTCTGCTCCATCCTGTTGGCCCAGAGATCAGACACCTGAGCTCCATCATCATCCCAGAGATCAGACACCTGCTGCTCCATCTGCTTGTCCCAGAGATGAGACACCTGCAGCTCCATCTCCTTGACGCAGAGATCCGACACCTGCTGCTCCATCGCCTTCCCAGATATCAGACACCTGCTGCACCAACCCCTTGTCCCAGAGTTCAGACAGCTGCTGCTCCATCCACTTGTCCGAGAGATCAGACACCTGCTGGTCCATCGCCTTCTCCCAGAGGACAGACACCTGCTGCTCCATCGCCTTGTCCAGAGATCAGACACATGCTAC
Organism: Mobula birostris; assembly: GCF_030028105.1. Taxonomy (NCBI): domain Eukaryota; kingdom Metazoa; phylum Chordata; class Chondrichthyes; order Myliobatiformes; family Myliobatidae; genus Mobula; species Mobula birostris. The sequence goes on from NW_027274159.1 coordinate 67,846, forward strand.
TCCATCACCTCGTCCCAGAGATCAGACAACTGCCGCTCCATCCCATTGTCCCAGAGATCAGATACTAGCTGCTCAATCCCCTTGTCCCAGCGATCAGACATCTGCTGCTCCATCCCCTTGTTCCAGAGATAAGACACCTTCTGCTCCATCTCCTTGTCCCAGAAATCAGAAACCTGCTGCTCCATCTCCATGTCCCAGAGATCAGACACCTGCTGCTCCATTGTTGTCCCAGAGATCAGACACCTATTGCTCCATTCCTTTGCACAGGAGATCCGACACCTGCTGGTCCATTGCCTGGTCCCAGAGGTCAGACACCGAAGGCTCCATTCCCTTGTCCCAGAGATCAGACACCTGCTGCCCCATCATCTTCTCCCCGAGGTCACACACCTGGCGCTCCATCTCCTTGTCCCAGAGATCAGACACCTGCTGCTCCATCTCAATGGCCCAGAGATCAGATACCTGCTGCTCCATCCCCTTGTCGCAGAGTTCAGACACCTGCTGCTCCATCCCCTTGTCCCAGAGATCAGACACCTGTTGCTCCATCCCCTTGTCCCAGAGATCAGACACCTGCCGCTCCATCACCTTCTCCCAGACATCAGAGAACTGCTGCTCCATCCCTTTGACCCAGAGATCAGACACCTTGTGCTCCATCCCCCTGTCCCGGAGATCAGATACCTGCTACACCATTCCCTTGTCCCAGAGATCAGACACCTGCTGCTCCCTCTGCTTGTCTCAGTGTTCAGACACCTGCTGCCCCATCCATTGTCAAGAGATCAGACACCTTCTACTCCTTCTCCTTGTCTCAGTGATCAGACACCTGTTGCTGCATCCCATTCACCCAGAGATGAGACACCTGCTGCTCCATCGTCGTCCCAGAGATCAGACACATGCTGCTCCATCATCTTCCCAGAGGTCAGACACCTGCTGCTCCATCCCCTTTTCCCAGAGATCAGACACCTGCAGCTCCATCCCCTTCTCCCAGACATCAGACAACTGTTGTTCCATCCCCTTGAGCCAGAGATCTGACAGCGGCTGATCCATTGTTGTCCCAGAGATCAGATGCCTGCTGCTCCATCCCTTTGTACCAGAGATCTGACAGCTGCTGCTCCATCGTCTTGTCCCAGAGATCAGACACTGGTTGCTCCATCGTCGTCCCAGAGATCAGACACCGGCTGCTCCATCCCCTTGTCCCAGAGAACAGACACCTGCTGCTCCATCCCATTGTCCCAGAGATCAGATACTAGCTGCTCAATCCCCTTGTCCCAGCGATTAGACATCTGCTGCTCCATCTCGTTGACCCAGAGATCAGACACCTGGTGCTCCATCCCCTTGACCTAGAGATCAGACACCTGCTGCTCCATCCTCTTGTCCCAGAGATAAGACACCTTCTGCTCCATCCTGTTGGCCCAGAGATCAGACACCTGAGCTCCATCATCATCCCAGAGATCAGACACCTGCTGCTCCATCTGCTTGTCCCAGAGATGAGACACCTGCAGCTCCATCTCCTTGACGCAGAGATCCGACACCTGCTGCTCCATCGCCTTCCCAGATATCAGACACCTGCTGCACCAACCCCTTGTCCCAGAGTTCAGACAGCTGCTGCTCCATCCACTTGTCCGAGAGATCAGACACCTGCTGGTCCATCGCCTTCTCCCAGAGGACAGACACCTGCTGCTCCATCGCCTTGTCCAGAGATCAGACACATGCTACTCCATCACCTCGTCCCAGAGATCAGACAACTGCCGCTCCATCCCATTGTCCCAGAGATCAGATACTAGCTGCTCAATCCCCTTGTCCCAGCGATCAGACATCTGCTGCTCCATCCCCTTGTTCCAGAGATAAGACACCTTCTGCTCCATCTCCTTGTCCCAGAAATCAGAAACCTGCTGCTCCATCTCCATGTCCCAGAGATCAGACACCTGCTGCTCCATTGTTGTCCCAGAGATCAGACACCTATTGCTCCATTCCTTTGCACAGGAGATCCGACACCTGCTGGTCCATTGCCTGGTCCCAGAGGTCAGACACCGAAGGCTCCATTCCCTTGTCCCAGAGATCAGACACCTGCTGCCCCATCATCTTCTCCCCGAGGTCACACACCTGGCGCTCCATCTCCTTGTCCCAGAGATCAGACACCTGCTGCTCCATCTCAATGGCCCAGAGATCAGATACCTGCTGCTCCATCCCCTTGTCGCAGAGTTCAGACACCTGCTGCTCCATCCCCTTGTCCCAGAGATCAGACACCTGTTGCTCCATCCCCTTGTCCCAGCGATCAGACACCTGCCGCTCCATCACCTTCTCCCAGACATCAGAGAACTGCTGCTCCATCCCTTTGACCCAGAGATCAGACACCTTGTGCTCCATCCCCCTGTCCCGGAGATCAGATACCTGCTACACCATTCCCTTGTCCCAGAGATCAGACACCTGCTGCTCCCTCTGCTTGTCTCAGTGTTCAGACACCTGCTGCCCCATCCATTGTCAAGAGATCAGACACCTTCTACTCCTTCTCCTTGTCTCAGTGATCAGACACCTGTTGCTGCATCCCATTCACCCAGAGATGAGACACCTGCTGCTCCATCGTCGTCCCAGAGATCAGACACATGCTGCTCCATCATCTTCCCAGAGGTCAGACACCTGCTGCTCCATCCCCTTTTCCCAGAGATCAGACACCTGCAGCTCCATCCCCTTCTCCCAGACATCAGACAACTGTTGTTCCATCCCCTTGAGCCAGAGATCTGACAGCGGCTGATCCATTGTTGTCCCAGAGATCAGATGCCTGCTGCTCCATCCCTTTGTACCAGAGATCTGACAGCTGCTGCTCCATCGTCTTGTCCCAGAGATCAGACACATGCTGGTTAATCGCCTTGTCCCAGAGATCAGACACTGGTTGCTCCATCGTCGTCCCAGAGATCAGACACCGGCTGCTCCATCCCCTTGTCCCAGAGAACAGACACCTGCTGCTCCATCCCATTGTCCCAGAGATCAGATACTAGCTGCTCAATCCCCTTGTCCCAGCGATTAGACATCTGCTGCTCCATCTCGTTGACCCAGAGATCAGACACCTGCTGCTCCATCCTCTTGTCCCAGAGATAAGACACCTTCTGCTCCATCCTGTTGGCCCAGAGATCAGACACCTGAGCTCCATCATCATCCCAGAGATCAGACACCTGCTGCTCCATCTGCTTGTCCCAGAGATGAGACACCTGCAGCTCCATCTCCTTGACGCAGAGATCCGACACCTGCTGCTCCATCGCCTTCCCAGATATCAGACACCTGCTGCACCAACCCCTTGTCCCAGAGTTCAGACAGCTGCTGCTCCATCCACTTGTCCGAGAGATCAGACACCTGCTGGTCCATCGCCTTCTCCCAGAGGACAGACACCTGCTGCTCCATCGCCTTGTCCAGAGATCAGACACATGCTACTCCATCACCTCGTCCCAGAGATCAGACAACTGCCGCTCCATCCCATTGTCCCAGAGATCAGATACTAGCTGCTCAATCCCCTTGTCCCAGCGATCAGACATCTGCTGCTCCATCCCCTTGTTCCAGAGATAAGACACCTTCTGCTCCATCTCCTTGTCCCAGAAATCAGAAACCTGCTGCTCCATCTCCATGTCCCAGAGATCAGACACCTGCTGCTCCATTGTTGTCCCAGAGATCAGACACCTATTGCTCCATTCCTTTGCACAGGAGATCCGACACCTGCTGGTCCATTGCCTGGTCCCAGAGGTCAGACACCGAAGGCTCCATTCCCTTGTCCCAGAGATCAGACACCTGCTGCCCCATCATCTTCTCCCCGAGGTCACACACCTGGCGCTCCATCTCCTTGTCCCAGAGATCAGACACCTGCTGCTCCATCTCAATGGCCCAGAGATCAGATACCTGCTGCTCCATCCCCTTGTCGCAGAGTTCAGACACCTGCTGCTCCATCCCCTTGTCCCAGAGATCAGACACCTGTTGCTCCATCCCCTTGTCCCAGAGATCAGACACCTGCCGCTCCATCACCTTCTCCCAGACATCAGAGAACTGCTGCTCCATCCCTTTGACCCAGAGATCAGACACCTTGTGCTCCATCCCCCTGTCTCGGAGATCAGATACCTGCTACACCATTCCCTTGTCCCAGAGATCAGACACCTGCTGCTCCCTCTGCTTGTCTCAGTGTTCAGACACCTGCTGCCCCATCCATTGTCAAGAGATCAGACACCTTCTACTCCTTCTCCTTGTCTCAGTGATCAGACACCTGTTGCTGCATCCCATTCACCCAGAGATGAGACACCTGCTGCTCCATCGTCGTCCCAGAGATCAGACACATGCTGCTCCATCATCTTCCCAGAGGTCAGACACCTGCTGCTCCATCCCCTTTTCCCAGAGATCAGACACCTGCAGCTCCATCCCCTTCTCCCAGACATCAGACAACTGTTGTTCCATCCCCTTGAGCCAGAGATCTGACAGCGGCTGATCCATTGTTGTCCCAGAGATCAGATGCCTGCTGCTCCATCCCTTTGTACCAGAGATCTGACAGCTGCTGCTCCATCGTCTTGTCCCAGAGATCAGACACATGCTGGTTAATCGCCTTGTCCCAGAGATCAGACACTGGTTGCTCCATCGTCGTCCCAGAGATCAGACACCGGCTGCTCCATCCCCTTGTCCCAGAGAACAGACACCTGCTGCTCCATCCCATTGTCCCAGAGATCAGATACTAGCTGCTCAATCCCCTTGTCCCAGCGATTAGACATCTGCTGCTCCATCTCGTTGACCCAGAGATCAGACACCTGGTGCTCCATCCCCTTGACCTAGAGATCAGACACCTGCTGCTCCATCCTCTTGTCCCAGAGATAAGACACCTTCTGCTCCATCCTGTTGGCCCAGAGATCAGACACCTGAGCTCCATCATCATCCCAGAGATCAGACACCTGCTGCTCCATCTGCTTGTCCCAGAGATGAGACACCTGCAGCTCCATCTCCTTGACGCAGAGATCCGACACCTGCTGCTCCATCGCCTTCCCAGATATCAGACACCTGCTGCACCAACCCCTTGTCCCAGAGAGCAGACAGCTGTTGCTCCATCCACTTGTCCGAGAGATCAGACACCTGCTGGTCCATCGCCTTGTCCCAGAGAGCAGACACCTGCTGCTCCATCACCTTGTCCCAGAGATCAGACACATGCTACTTCATCGCCTCGTCCCAGAGATCAGACACCTGCTGCTCCATCCCCTTGTCCCAGAGATCTGATACCTATTGTTCTATCGTCTTGTCACAGAGATAAGACACCTACTGCTCCAACCCCTTGTCCCAGAGATCAGACACCTGCTGCTCCATCCCTTTGTCCCAGAGATCAGACACCGGCTGCTCCATCTTGTTGTACCAGAGATCAGAAACCTGTTGTTCGATCGCGTTGCACCAGAAATCAGACACCTGCTGTTCCATCCCCTTGTCCCAGAGAACAGAGACCTGCTGCTCCATCCCATTGTCCCAGAGATCAGATACTAGCTGCTCAATCCCCTTGTCCCAGCGATTAGACATCTGCTGCTCCATCTCGTTGACCCAGAGATCAGACACCTGGTGCTCCATCCCCTTGACCTAGAGATCAGACACCTGCTGCTCCATCCCCTTGTCCCAGAGATAAGACACCTTCTGGTCCATCCTGTTGGCCCAGAGATCAGACACCTGCTGCTCCATCTCCTTATCCCAGAGATCGGACACCTGCAGCTCCATCTCCTTGACGCAGAGATCAGACACCTGCTGCTCCATCCCCTTGTCCCAGAGATCAGACACCTACTGCTCCATTGTCATCCCAGAGATCAGACACCTGCTGCACCATCCCCTTGTCCCAGAGATAGCACACGTGCTGCTCCATCGTCTTGGCCCAGAGATCAGACACCTGCCTCTCCATCGACTTGTCCCAGAGATCAGACACGTGCTGCTCCATCCCCTTGTCCCAGAGATAAGACACCTTCTGCTCCATCTCCTTGTCCCAGAAATCAGAAACCTGCTGCTCCATCTCCATGTCCCAGAGATCAGACACCTGCTGCTCCATTGTTGTCCCAGAGATCAGACACCTATTGCTCCATTCCTTTGCACAGGAGATCCGACACCTGCTGGTCCATTGCCTGGTCCCAGAGGTCAGACACCGAAGGCTCCATTCCCTTGTCCCAGAGATCAGACACCTGCTGCCCCATCATCTTCTCCCCGAGATCACACACCTGGCGCTCCATCTCCTTGTCCCAGAGATCAGACACCTGCTGCTCCATCTCAATGGCCCAGAGATCAGATACCTGCTGCTCCATCCCCTTGTCGCAGAGTTCAGACACCTGCTGCTCCATCCCCTTGTCCCAGAGATCAGACACCTGTTGCTCCATCCCCTTGTCCCAGAGATCAGACACCGGCTGCTCCATCTCGTTGTACCAGGGATCAGAAACCTGCTGTTCGATCGCGTTGCACCAGAAATCAGGCACCTGCTGTTCCATCCCCTTGTCCCAGAGAACAGACACCTGCTGCTCCTTCCCATTGTCCCAGAGATCAGATACTAGCTGCTCAATCCCCTTGTCCCAGCGATTACACATCTGCTGCTCCATCTTCTTGACCCAGAGCTCAGACACCTGGTGCTCCATCCCCTTCACCTAGACATCAGACACCTGCTGCTCCATCCCCTTGTCCCAGAGATAAGACACCTTCTGATCCATCCCGTTTGCCCAGAGATCAGACACCTGCTGCTCCATCTCCTTGTCCCAGAGATTGGACACCTGCAGCTCCATCTCCTTGACGCAGAGATCCGACACCTGCTGCTCCATCGCCTTCCCAGAGATCAGACAGCTGCTGCTCCATCCACTTGTCCGAGAGATCAGACACCTGCTGGTCTATCGCCTTGTCCCAGAGATCAGACACCTGCTGCTCCATCCCCTTGTCTCAGAGATCAGACACCTATTGTTCCATCGTCTTGTCCCAGAGATCAGACATCTACTGCTCCAACCCCTTGTCCCAGAGATCAGACACCTGCTGCTCCATCACCTTGTCCCAGAGATCAGACACCTGCTGCTCCATTGTCATCCCAGAGATCAGACACCTGCTGCACCATCCCCTTGTCCCAGAGATAACACACGTGCTGCTCCATCTGCTTGTCCCAGAGATCAGACACCTGCAGCTCCATCTCCTTGACGTAGAGATCCGACACCTGCTGCTCCATCGCCTTCCCAGAGATCAGAAACCTGCTGCACCATCACCTTGTCCCAGAGATCAGACACCTGCTGCTGCAACCCCTTGTCCCAGAGATGAGACACCTGCTGCTCCATTGTCATCCCAGAGATCAGAAACCGGCTGCTCAATCTCCTTGTCCCAGAGATCAGACACCTGTTGCTCCATCTCCTTGTCCCAGAGATAGGACACCTGCTGCTCCATTGTCATCCCAGAGATCAGGCACCTGCTGCACCATCCCCTTGTCCCAGAGATCAGACACCTGCCGCTCCATCGACTTGTCCCAGAGATCAGACACCTGCTGCTCCATCTCAATGGCCCAGAGATCAGATACCTGCTGCTCCATCTACTTGTCGCAGAGTTCAGACACCTGCTGCTCCATCCCCTTGTCCCAGAGATCAGACACCTGTTGCTCCATCCCCTTGTCCCAGAGATCAGACACCTGAAGCTCGATCGCCCTGTCCCAGAAATCAGGCAACTGCTGCTCCATCGTCGTCGCAGAGATCAGACACCTGCTGCTCCATCATCTTCTCCCAGAGATCAGACACCTGGCGCTCCATCTCCTTGTTCCAGAGATCAGACACCTGCTGCTGCACTTTCGACCTAGAGATGATACACCTACTGCTCCATCCCCCTCTCCCAGAGATCAGACACCTGCCGCTCCAACCCTTTCTCCCGGACATCAGAGAACTGCTGCTCCATCCCTTTGACCCAGAGATCGGACACCATGTGCTCCATCCACTTCTCCCAGACATCAGACAAGTGTTGTTCCATCCCCTTGACCCAGAGATCTGACAGCGGCTGATCCATTGTTGTCCCAGCGATCAGATGCCTGCTGCTCCATCCCTTTGTACCAGAGATCTGACAGCTGCTGCTCCATCGCCTTGTCCCAGAGATCAGACACCTGCTGGTCAATCGCCTTGTCGCAGAGATCAGACACTGGTTGCTCCATCATCGTCCCAGAGTTCAGCGACTTATTGCTCCATCACCTTGTCCCAGAGATCAGACGCCTACTGCTCCAACGTCCTCCCAGAGATCAGACACCTGCTCTTCGATCTCCTTGTGCCAGAGATCAGACACCATTAAGTTCATCCCCTTGTCCCAGAGATCAGACACAGTCTGCTCCATCCCCTTGTCCCTGAGTTCAGACACCTGCTGCTCCATCTCTTTCTCCCAGACATCAGACACCTGCTGCTCCATCCCTTTCAGGCAGAGATCGTACACTTTGTGCTCCATTCTCTTGTCCCAGAGATCAGACACCTGCTGCTCCATCCCCTTGTCCCAAAGACCAGAGACCTGCTGCTCCATCGTCGTCCCAGAGATCAGACATCTGCTGCACCGTTCCGTTGTCCGAGAGAGCAGACACCTGCTGCTCCATCGCCTTCTCTCAGAGAGGCGACGCCTGCTGGTCCAACCCCTTGTCCCGGAGATCAGACACCTGCCACTCCAACTTCTTGTCCTAGATATTAGACACCTGCTGGTCCAACCCCTTGACCAAGAGATCGGACAACTTGTGCTCCATCCCCTTGCTCCGGAGATCAGACACCTGCTACACCATCCCCTTGTCCCAGACATCAGACACCTACTGCTCCATCACCTTGTCCTGGAGAGAATACACCTGCTGCTCTAACCCGTTTTCCCAGAGATCAGACACATGCTGCTCCATCCCCTTATCCCAGAGATCAGACACCTGCTGCACCATCTCATTGCCCAAAGATCACACACCTGGCACTCCATGTCTTTATCCCGAGATCAGACACCTGCTGCTTCATCGACTTGTCCAAGAGATCAGACACCTGCTGCTCCATCTCCATGTCACGGAGTTCAGACACCTGTTCCTCCATCCCCTTGTCCGAGAGATCAGACATGCTGCTCCATCACCATGTCCAGAGTGGATACATCTGCTGCTCCAACCCATTGTCCCAGAGATCAGAAACCTGCTGCTCCATTTCCTTGCCCCAAAGATCAGACACCTGCTGCTCCATCACCTTGTCGCAGAGAGGATACACCTGCTGCTCCAACCCGTTGTCTCAGAGATCAGACACCTGCCGCTCCATCACCTTCTCCCAGACATCAGAGAACTGCTGCTCCATCCCTTTGACCCAGAGATCAGACACCTTGTGCTCCATCCCCCTGTCCCGGAGATCAGATACCTGCTACAGCATTCCCTTGTCCCAGAGATCAGACACCTGCTGCCCCATCCATTGTCAAGAGATCAGACACCTTCCACTCCTTCTTCTTGTCTCAGTGATCAGACACCTGTTGCTGCATCCCATTCACCCAGAGATGAGACACCTGCTGCTCCATCGTCGTCCCAGAGATCAGACACATGTTGCTCCATCATCTTCCCAGAGGTCAGACACCTGCTGCTCCATCCCTTTTCGCCAGAGATCAGACACCTGCAGCTCCATCCCCTTCTCCCAGAGATAAGACACCTTCTGCTCCATCCCATTGGCCCAGAGATCAGACACCTGCTGCTCCATCTCCTTGTCCCAGAGATCAGACACCTGCAGCTCCATCTCCTTGACGCAGAGATCCACCACCTGCTGCTCCATCACCTTCCCGGAGATCAGACACCTGCTGCACCATCCCCTTGTCCCAGAGATCAGACACCTGCTGCTCCATTGTCATCTCAGAGATCAAAAACCGGCTGCTCTATCTCCTTGTCCCAGAGATCAGACACCTGCTGCTCCATTGTCATCCCAGAGATCAGACACCTGCTGCACCACCCCCTTGTCCCAGAGATAACACACGTGCTGCTCCATCATCTTCTCCCAGAGATCAGACACCTGCTGCTCCATCGACTTGTCCCAGAGGTCAGACACCTGCTGCTCCATCCCCTTGTCCCAGAGATCAGACAGCTGCTGCTCCATCCACTTGTCCAAGAGATCAGACACCTGCTGGTCCATCGCCTTGTCCAGAGATCAGACACATGCTACTCCATCGCCTCGTCCCAGAGATCAGACAACTGCCGCTCCATCCCATTGTCCCAGAGATCAGATACTAGCTGCTCAATCCCGTTGTCCCAGAGATCAGACTTCCGCTGCTCCATCTCCTTGACCCAGAGATCAGACACCTGGTGCTCATCCCCTTGACCTAGAGATCAGACACCTGCTGCTCCATCCCCTTGTCCCAGAGATAAGACACCTTCTGCTCCATCTCCTTGTCCGAGAAATCAGAAACCTGCTGCTCCATCTCCATGTCCCAGAGATCAGACTCCTGCTGCTCCATTGTTGTCCCAGAGATCATACACCTATTGCTCCATCCCTTTGTCCAGGAGATCCGACACCTGCTGGTCCCAGAGATCAGATACTGAAGGCTCCATTCCCTTGTCCCAGAGATCAGACACCTCCTGCCCCATCATCTTCTCCCCGAGATCACACACCTGGCGCTCCATCCCCTTCTCCCAGACATCAGAGAACTGCTGCTCCATCCCTTTGACCCAGAGATCAGACACCTTGTGCTCCATCCCCCTGTCCCGGAGATCAGATACCTGCTACACCATTCCCTTGTCCCAGAGATCAGACACCTGCTGCTCCCTCTGCTTGTCTCAGTGTTCAGACACCTGCTGCCCCATCCATTGTCAAGAGATCAGACACCTTCTACTCCTTCTCCTTGTCTCAGTGATCAGACACCTGTTGCTGCATCCCATTCACCCAGAGATGAGACACCTGCTGCTCCATCGTCGTCCCAGAGATCAGACACATGCTGCTCCATCATCTTCCCAGAGGTCAGACACCTGCTGCTCCATCCCCTTTTCCCAGAGATCAGACACCTGCAGCTCCATCCCCTTCTCCCAGACATCAGACAACTGTTGTTCCATCCCCTTGAGCCAGAGATCTGACAGCGGCTGATCCATTGTTGTCCCAGAGATCAGATGCCTGCTGCTCCATCCCTTTGTACCAGAGATCAGAAACCTGTTGTTCGATCGCGTTGCACCAGAAATCAGACACCTGCTGTTCCATCCCCTTGTCCCAGAGAACAGAGACCTGCTGCTCCATCCCATTGTCCCAGAGATCAGATACTAGCTGCTCAATCCCCTTGTCCCAGCGATTAGACATCTGCTGCTCCATCTCGTTGACCCAGAGATCAGACACCTGGTGCTCCATCCCCTTGACCTAGAGATCAGACACCTGCTGCTCCATCCCCTTGTCCCAGAGATAAGACACCTTCTGGTCCATCCTGTTGGCCCAGAGATCAGACACCTGCTGCTCCATCTCCTTATCCCAGAGATCGGACACCTGCAGCTCCATCTCCTTGACGCAGAGATCAGACACCTGCTGCTCCATCCCCTTGTCCCAGAGATCAGACACCTACTGCTCCATTGTCATCCCAGAGATCAGACACCTGCTGCACCATCCCCTTGTCCCAGAGATAGCACACGTGCTGCTCCATCGTCTTGGCCCAGAGATCAGACACCTGCCTCTCCATCGACTTGTCCCAGAGATCAGACACGTGCTGCTCCATCCCCTTGTCCCAGAGATAAGACACCTTCTGCTCCATCTCCTTGTCCCAGAAATCAGAAACCTGCTGCTCCATCTCCATGTCCCAGAGATCAGACACCTGCTGCTCCATTGTTGTCCCAGAGATCAGACACCTATTGCTCCATTCCTTTGCACAGGAGATCCGACACCTGCTGGTCCATTGCCTGGTCCCAGAGGTCAGACACCGAAGGCTCCATTCCCTTGTCCCAGAGATCAGACACCTGCTGCCCCATCATCTTCTCCCCGAGATCACACACCTGGCGCTCCATCTCCTTGTCCCAGAGATCAGACACCTGCTGCTCCATCTCAATGGCCCAGAGATCAGATACCTGCTGCTCCATCCCCTTGTCGCAGAGTTCAGACACCTGCTGCTCCATCCCCTTGTCCCAGAGATCAGACACCTGTTGCTCCATCCCCTTGTCCCAGAGATCAGACACCGGCTGCTCCATCTCGTTGTACCAGAGATCAGAAACCTGCTGTTCGATCGCGTTGCACCAGAAATCAGGCACCTGCTGTTCCATCCCCTTGTCCCAGAGAACAGACACCTGCTGCTCCTTCCCATTGTCCCAGAGATCAGATACTAGCTGCTCAATCCCCTTGTCCCAGCGATTACACATCTGCTGCTCCATCTTCTTGACCCAGAGCTCAGACACCTGGTGCTCCATCCCCTTCACCTAGACATCAGACACCTGCTGCTCCATCCCCTTGTCCCAGAGATAAGACACCTTCTGATCCATCCCGTTTGCCCAGAGATCAGACACCTGCTGCTCCATCTCCTTGTCCCAGAGATTGGACACCTGCAGCTCCATCTCCTTGACGCAGAGATCCGACACCTGCTGCTCCATCGCCTTCCCAGAGATCAGACAGCTGCTGCTCCATCCACTTGTCCGAGAGATCAGACACCTGCTGGTCTATCGCCTTGTCCCAGAGATCAGACACCTGCTGCTCCATCCCCTTGTCTCAGAGATCAGACACCTATTGTTCCATCGTCTTGTCCCAGAGATCAGACATCTACTGCTCCAACCCCTTGTCCCAGAGATCAGACACCTGCTGCTCCATCACCTTGTCCCAGAGATCAGACACCTGCTGCTCCATTGTCATCCCAGAGATCAGACACCTGCTGCACCATCCCCTTGTCCCAGAGATAACACACGTGCTGCTCCATCTGCTTGTCCCAGAGATCAGACACCTGTTGCTCCATCCCCTTGTCCCAGAGATCAGACACCGGCTGCTCCATCTCGTTGTACCAGAGATCAGAAACCTGCTGTTCGATCGCGTTGCACCAGAAATCAGGCACCTGCTGTTCCATCCCCTTGTCCCAGAGAACAGACACCTGCTGCTCCTTCCCATTGTCCCAGAGATCAGATACTAGCTGCTCAATCCCCTTGTCCCAGCGATTACACATCTGCTGCTCCATCTTCTTGACCCAGAGCTCAGACACCTGGTGCTCCATCCCCTTCACCTAGACATCAGACACCTGCTGCTCCATCCCCTTGTCCCAGAGATAAGACACCTTCTGATCCATCCCGTTTGCCCAGAGATCAGACACCTGCTGCTCCATCTCCTTGTCCCAGAGATTGGACACCTGCAGCTCCATCTCCTTGACGCAGAGATCCGACACCTGCTGCTCCATCGCCTTCCCAGAGATCAGACAGCTGCTGCTCCATCCACTTGTCCGAGAGATCAGACACCTGCTGGTCTATCGCCTTGTCCCAGAGATCAGACACCTGCTGCTCCATCCCCTTGTCTCAGAGATCAGACACCTATTGTTCCATCGTCTTGTCCCAGAGATCAGACATCTACTGCTCCAACCCCTTGTCCCAGAGATCAGACACCTGCTGCTCCATCACCTTGTCCCAGAGATCAGACACCTGCTGCTCCATTGTCATCCCAGAGATCAGACACCTGCTGCACCATCCCCTTGTCCCAGAGATAACACACGTGCTGCTCCATCTGCTTGTCCCAGAGATCAGACACCTGCAGCTCCATCTCCTTGACGTAGAGATCCGACACCTGCTGCTCCATCGCCTTCCCAGAGATCAGAAACCTGCTGCACCATCACCTTGTCCCAGAGATCAGACACCTGCTGCTGCAACCCCTTGTCCCAGAGATGAGACACCTGCTGCTCCATTGTCATCCCAGAGATCAGAAACCGGCTGCTCAATCTCCTTGTCCCAGAGATCAGACACCTGTTGCTCCATCTCCTTGTCCCAGAGATAGGACACCTGCTGCTCCATTGTCATCCCAGAGATCAGGCACCTGCTGCACCATCCCCTTGTCCCAGAGATCAGACACCTGCCGCTCCATCGACTTGTCCCAGAGATCAGACACCTGCTGCTCCATCTCAATGGCCCAGAGATCAGATACCTGCTGCTCCATCTACTTGTCGCAGAGTTCAGACACCTGCTGCTCCATCCCCTTGTCCCAGAGATCAGACACCTGTTGCTCCATCCCCTTGTCCCAGAGATCAGACACCTGAAGCTCGATCGCCCTGTCCCAGAAATCAGGCAACTGCTGCTCCATCGTCGTCGCAGAGATCAGACACCTGCTGCTCCATCATCTTCTCCCAGAGATCAGACACCTGGCGCTCCATCTCCTTGTTCCAGAGATCAGACACCTGCTGCTGCACTTTCGACCTAGAGATGATACACCTACTGCTCCATCCCCCTCTCCCAGAGATCAGACACCTGCCGCTCCAACCCTTTCTCCCGGACATCAGAGAACTGCTGCTCCATCCCTTTGACCCAGAGATCGGACACCATGTGCTCCATCCACTTCTCCCAGACATCAGACAAGTGTTGTTCCATCCCCTTGACCCAGAGATCTGACAGCGGCTGATCCATTGTTGTCCCAGCGATCAGATGCCTGCTGCTCCATCCCTTTGTACCAGAGATCTGACAGCTGCTGCTCCATCGCCTTGTCCCAGAGATCAGACACCTGCTGGTCAATCGCCTTGTCGCAGAGATCAGACACTGGTTGCTCCATCATCGTCCCAGAGTTCAGCGACTTATTGCTCCATCACCTTGTCCCAGAGATCAGACGCCTACTGCTCCAACGTCCTCCCAGAGATCAGACACCTGCTCTTCGATCTCCTTGTGCCAGAGATCAGACACCATTAAGTTCATCCCCTTGTCCCAGAGATCAGACACAGTCTGCTCCATCCCCTTGTCCCTGAGTTCAGACACCTGCTGCTCCATCTCTTTCTCCCAGACATCAGACACCTGCTGCTCCATCCCTTTCAGGCAGAGATCGTACACTTTGTGCTCCATTCTCTTGTCCCAGAGATCAGACACCTGCTGCTCCATCCCCTTGTCCCAAAGACCAGAGACCTGCTGCTCCATCGTCGTCCCAGAGATCAGACATCTGCTGCACCGTTCCGTTGTCCGAGAGAGCAGACACCTGCTGCTCCATCGCCTTCTCTCAGAGAGGCGACGCCTGCTGGTCCAACCCCTTGTCCCGGAGATCAGACACCTGCCACTCCAACTTCTTGTCCTAGATATTAGACACCTGCTGGTCCAACCCCTTGACCAAGAGATCGGACAACTTGTGCTCCATCCCCTTGCTCCGGAGATCAGACACCTGCTACACCATCCCCTTGTCCCAGACATCAGACACCTACTGCTCCATCACCTTGTCCTGGAGAGAATACACCTGCTGCTCTAACCCGTTTTCCCAGAGATCAGACACATGCTGCTCCATCCCCTTATCCCAGAGATCAGACACCTGCTGCACCATCTCATTGCCCAAAGATCACACACCTGGCACTCCATGTCTTTATCCCGAGATCAGACACCTGCTGCTTCATCGACTTGTCCAAGAGATCAGACACCTGCTGCTCCATCTCCATGTCACGGAGTTCAGACACCTGTTCCTCCATCCCCTTGTCCGAGAGATCAGACATGCTGCTCCATCACCATGTCCAGAGTGGATACATCTGCTGCTCCAACCCATTGTCCCAGAGATCAGAAACCTGCTGCTCCATTTCCTTGCCCCAAAGATCAGACACCTGCTGCTCCATCACCTTGTCGCAGAGAGGATACACCTGCTGCTCCAACCCGTTGTCTCAGAGATCAGACACCTGCCGCTCCATCACCTTCTCCCAGACATCAGAGAACTGCTGCTCCATCCCTTTGACCCAGAGATCAGACACCTTGTGCTCCATCCCCCTGTCCCGGAGATCAGATACCTGCTACAGCATTCCCTTGTCCCAGAGATCAGACACCTGCTGCCCCATCCATTGTCAAGAGATCAGACACCTTCCACTCCTTCTTCTTGTCTCAGTGATCAGACACCTGTTGCTGCATCCCATTCACCCAGAGATGAGACACCTGCTGCTCCATCGTCGTCCCAGAGATCAGACACATGTTGCTCCATCATCTTCCCAGAGGTCAGACACCTGCTGCTCCATCCCTTTTCGCCAGAGATCAGACACCTGCAGCTCCATCCCCTTCTCCCAGAGATAAGACACCTTCTGCTCCATCCCGTTGGCCCAGAGATCAGACACCTGCTGCTCCATCTCCTTGTCCCAGAGATCAGACACCTGCAGCTCCATCTCCTTGACGCAGAGATCCACCACCTGCTGCTCCATCACCTTCCCGGAGATCAGACACCTGCTGCACCATCCCCTTGTCCCAGAGATCAGACACCTGCTGCTCCATTGTCATCCCAGAGATCAGACACCTGCTGCACCACCCCCTTGTCCCAGAGATAACACACGTGCTGCTCCATCATCTTCTCCCAGAGATCAGACACCTGCTGCTCCATCGACTTGTCCCAGAGGTCAGACACCTGCTGCTCCATCCCCTTGTCCCAGAGATCAGACAGCTGCTGCTCCATCCACTTGTCCAAGAGATCAGACACCTGCTGGTCCATCGCCTTGTCCAGAGATCAGACACATGCTACTCCATCGCCTCGTCCCAGAGATCAGACAACTGCCGCTCCATCCCATTGTCCCAGAGATCAGATACTAGCTGCTCAATCCCGTTGTCCCAGAGATCAGACTTCCGCTGCTCCATCTCCTTGACCCAGAGATCAGACACCTGGTGCTCATCCCCTTGACCTAGAGATCAGACACCTGCTGCTCCATCCCCTTGTCCCAGAGATAAGACACCTTCTGCTCCATCTCCTTGTCCGAGAAATCAGAAACCTGCTGCTCCATCTCCATGTCCCAGAGATCAGACTCCTGCTGCTCCATTGTTGTCCCAGAGATCATACACCTATTGCTCCATCCCTTTGTCCAGGAGATCCGACACCTGCTGGTCCCAGAGATCAGATACTGAAGGCTCCATTCCCTTGTCCCAGAGATCAGACACCTCCTGCCCCATCATCTTCTCCCCGAGATCACACACCTGGCGCTCCATCCCCTTCTCCCAGACATCAGAGAACTGCTGCTCCATCCCTTTGACCCAGAGATCAGACACCTTGTGCTCCATCCCCCTGTCCCGGAGATCAGATACCTGCTACACCATTCCCTTGTCCCAGAGATCAGACACCTGCTGCTCCCTCTGCTTGTCTCAGTGTTCAGACACCTGCTGCCCCATCCATTGTCAAGAGATCAGACACCTTCTACTCTTTCTCCTTGTCTCAGTGATCAGACACCTGTTGCTGCATCCCATTCACCCAGAGATGAGACACCTGCTGCTCCATCGTCGTCCCAGAGATCAGACACATGCTGCTCCATCATCTTCCCAGAGGTCAGACACCTGCTGCTCCATCCCCTTTTCCCAGAGATCAGACACCTGCAGCTCCATCCCCTTCTCCCAGACATCAGACAACTGTTGTTCCATCCCCTTGAGCCAGAGATCTGACAGCGGCTGATCCATTGTTGTCCCAGAGATCAGATGCCTGCTGCTCCATCCCTTTGTACCAGAGATCTGACAGCTGCTGCTCCATCGTCTTGTCCCAGAGATCAGACACATGCTGGTTAATCGCCTTGTCCCAGAGATCAGACACTGGTTGCTCCATCGTCGTCCCAGAGATCAGACACCGGCTGCTCCATCCCCTTGTCCCAGAGAACAGACACCTGCTGCTCCATCCCATTGTCCCAGAGATCAGATACTAGCTGCTCAATCCCCTTGTCCCAGCGATTAGACATCTGCTGCTCCATCTCGTTGACCCAGAGATCAGACACCTGGTGCTCCATCCCCTTGACCTAGAGATCAGACACCTGCTGCTCCATCCTCTTGTCCCAGAGATAAGACACCTTCTGCTCCATCCTGTTGGCCCAGAGATCAGACACCTGAGCTCCATCATCATCCCAGAGATCAGACACCTGCTGCTCCATCTGCTTGTCCCAGAGATGAGACACCTGCAGCTCCATCTCCTTGACGCAGAGATCCGACACCTGCTGCTCCATCGCCTTCCCAGATATCAGACACCTGCTGCACCAACCCCTTGTCCCAGAGTTCAGACAGCTGCTGCTCCATCCACTTGTCCGAGAGATCAGACACCTGCTGGTCCATCGCCTTCTCCCAGAGGACAGACACCTGCTGCTCCATCGCCTTGTCCAGAGATCAGACACATGCTACTCCATCACCTCGTCCCAGAGATCAGACAACTGCCGCTCCATCCCATTGTCCCAGAGATCAGATACTAGCTGCTCAATCCCCTTGTCCCAGCGATCAGACATCTGCTGCTCCATCCCCTTGTTCCAGAGATAAGACACCTTCTGCTCCATCTCCTTGTCCCAGAAATCAGAAACCTGCTGCTCCATCTCCATGTCCCAGAGATCAGACACCTGCTGCTCCATTGTTGTCCCAGAGATCAGACACCTATTGCTCCATTCCTTTGCACAGGAGATCCGACACCTGCTGGTCCATTGCCTGGTCCCAGAGGTCAGACACCGAAGGCTCCATTCCCTTGTCCCAGAGATCAGACACCTGCTGCCCCATCATCTTCTCCCCGAGGTCACACACCTGGCGCTCCATCTCCTTGTCCCAGAGATCAGACACCTGCTGCTCCATCTCAATGGCCCAGAGATCAGATACCTGCTGCTCCATCCCCTTGTCGCAGAGTTCAGACACCTGCTGCTCCATCCCCTTGTCCCAGAGATCAGACACCTGTTGCTCCATCCCCTTGTCCCAGAGATCAGACACCTGCCGCTCCATCACCTTCTCCCAGACATCAGAGAACTGCTGCTCCATCCCTTTGACCCAGAGATCAGACACCTTGTGCTCCATCCCCCTGTCCCGGAGATCAGATACCTGCTACACCATTCCCTTGTCCCAGAGATCAGACACCTGCTGCTCCCTCTGCTTGTCTCAGTGTTCAGACACCTGCTGCCCCATCCATTGTCAAGAGATCAGACACCTTCTACTCCTTCTCCTTGTCTCAGTGATCAGACACCTGTTGCTGCATCCCATTCACCCAGAGATGAGACACCTGCTGCTCCATCGTCGTCCCAGAGATCAGACACATGCTGCTCCATCATCTTCCCAGAGGTCAGACACCTGCTGCTCCATCCCCTTTTCCCAGAGATCAGACACCTGCAGCTCCATCCCCTTCTCCCAGACATCAGACAACTGTTGTTCCATCCCCTTGAGCCAGAGATCTGACAGCGGCTGATCCATTGTTGTCCCAGAGATCAGATGCCTGCTGCTCCATCCCTTTGTACCAGAGATCTGACAGCTGCTGCTCCATCGTCTTGTCCCAGAGATCAGACACATGCTGGTTAATCGCCTTGTCCCAGAGATCAGACACTGGTTGCTCCATCGTCGTCCCAGAGATCAGACACCGGCTGCTCCATCCCCTTGTCCCAGAGAACAGACACCTGCTGCTCCATCCCATTGTCCCAGAGATCAGATACTAGCTGCTCAATCCCCTTGTCCCAGCGATTAGACATCTGCTGCTCCATCTCGTTGACCCAGAGATCAGACACCTGGTGCTCCATCCCCTTGACCTAGAGATCAGACACCTGCTGCTCCATCCTCTTGTCCCAGAGATAAGACACCTTCTGCTCCATCCTGTTGGCCCAGAGATCAGACACCTGAGCTCCATCATCATCCCAGAGATCAGACACCTGCTGCTCCATCTGCTTGTCCCAGAGATGAGACACCTGCAGCTCCATCTCCTTGACGCAGAGATCCGACACCTGCTGCTCCATCGCCTTCCCAGATATCAGACACCTGCTGCACCAACCCCTTGTCCCAGAGTTCAGACAGCTGCTGCTCCATCCACTTGTCCGAGAGATCAGACACCTGCTGGTCCATCGCCTTCTCCCAGAGGACAGACACCTGCTGCTCCATCGCCTTGTCCAGAGATCAGACACATGCTACTCCATCACCTCGTCCCAGAGATCAGACAACTGCCGCTCCATCCCATTGTCCCAGAGATCAGATACTAGCTGCTCAATCCCCTTGTCCCAGCGATCAGACATCTGCTGCTCCATCCCCTTGTTCCAGAGATAAGACACCTTCTGCTCCATCTCCTTGTCCCAGAAATCAGAAACCTGCTGCTCCATCTCCATGTCCCAGAGATCAGACACCTGCTGCTCCATTGTTGTCCCAGAGATCAGACACCTATTGCTCCATTCCTTTGCACAGGAGATCCGACACCTGCTGGTCCATTGCCTGGTCCCAGAGGTCAGACACCGAAGGCTCCATTCCCTTGTCCCAGAGATCAGACACCTGCTGCCCCATCATCTTCTCCCCGAGGTCACACACCTGGCGCTCCATCTCCTTGTCCCAGAGATCAGACACCTGCTGCTCCATCTCAATGGCCCAGAGATCAGATACCTGCTGCTCCATCCCCTTGTCGCAGAGTTCAGACACCTGCTGCTCCATCCCCTTGTCCCAGAGATCAGACACCTGTTGCTCCATCCCCTTGTCCCAGAGATCAGACACCTGCCGCTCCATCACCTTCTCCCAGACATCAGAGAACTGCTGCTCCATCCCTTTGACCCAGAGATCAGACACCTTGTGCTCCATCCCCCTGTTCCGGAGATCAGATACCTGCTACACCATTTCCTTGTCCCAGAGATCAGACACATGCTGCTCCCTCTCCTTGTCTCAGTGTTCAGACACCTGCTGCCCCATCCATTGTCAAGAGATCAGACACCTGCTACTCCTTCTCCTTGTCTCAGTGATCAGACACCTGTTGCTGCATCCCGTTCACCCAGAGATGAGACACCTGCTGCTCCATCGTCGTCCCAGAGATCAGACACATGCTGCTCCATCATCTTCCCAGAGGTCAGACACCTGCAGCTCCATCCCCTTCTCCCAGACATCAGACAACTGTTGTTCCATCCCCTTAATCCAGAGATCTGACAGCGGCTGATCCATTGTTGTCCCAGCGATCAGATGCCTGCTGCTCCATCCCTTTGTCCCAGAGATCAGACACCGGCTGCTCCATCTCGTTGTACCAGAGATCAGAAACCTGCTGTTCGATCGCGTTGCACCAGAAATCAGGCACCTGCTGTTCCATCCCCTTGTCCCAGAGAACAGACACCTGCTGCTCCATCCCATTGTCCCAGAGATCAGATACTAGCTGCTCAATCCCCTTGTCCCAGCGATTAGACACCTGCTGCTCCATCTCGTTGACCCAGAGATCAGACACCTGGTGCTCCATCCCCTTGACCTAGAGATCAGACACCTGCTGCTCCATCCCCTTGTCCCAGAGATAAGACACCTTCTGCTCCATCCTGTTGGCCCAGATATCAGACACCTGAGCTCCATCATCATCCCAGAGATCAGACACCTGCTGCTCCATCTGCTTGTCCCAGAGATCAGACACCTGCAGCTCCATCTCCTTGACGCAGAGATCCGACACCTGCTGCTCCATTGCCTTCCCAGATATCAGACACCTGCTGCACCAACCCCTTGTCCCAGAGTTCAGACAGCTGCTGCTCCATCCACTTGTCCGAGAGATCAGACACCTGCTGGTCCATCGCCTTCTCCCTGAGGACAGACACCTGCTGCTCCATTGCCTTGTCCAGAGATCAGACACATGCTACTCCATCGCCTCGTCCCAGAGATCAGACAACTGCCGCTCCATCCCATTGTCCCAGAGATCAGATACTAGCTGCTCAATCCCCTTGTCCCAGCGATCAGACATCTGCTGCTCCATCCCCTTGACCTAGAGATCAGACACCTGCTGCTCCATCCCCTTGTCCCAGAGATAAGACACCTTCTGCTCCATCTCCTTGTCCCAGAAATCAGAAACCTGCTGCTCCATCTCCATGTCCCAGAGATCAGACACCTGCTGCTCCATTGTTGTCCCAGAGATCAGACACCTATTGCTCCATCCCTTTGTACAGGAGATCCGACACCTGCTGGTCCATTGCCTGGTCCCAGAGATCAGACACCGAAGGCTCCATTCCCTTGTCCCAGAGATCAGACACCTGCTGCCCCATCATCTTCTCCCCGAGATCACACACCTGGCGCTCCAGCTCCTTGTCCCAGAGATCAGACACCTGCTGCTCCATCTCAATGGCCCAGGGATCAGATACCTGCTGCTCCATCCCCTTGTCGCAGAGTTCAGACACCTGCTGCTCCATCCCCTTGTCCCAGAGATCAGACACCTGTTGCTCCATCCCCTTGTCCCAGAGATCAGACAACTGAAGCTCGATCGCCTTGCCCCAGAAATCAGACAACTGCTGCTCCATCGTCGTCCCAGAGATCAGACACCTGCTGCTCCATCATCTTCTCCCAGAGATCAGACTCCTGGCGCTCCATCTCCTTGTCCCAGAGATCAGACAGCTGCTGCTCCACCTTCGACCTAGAAATGATACACCTACTGCTCCATCCCCCTGTCCCAGAGATCAGAAACCTGCCGCTCCATCACCTTCTCCCAGACATCAGAGAACTGCTGCTCCATCCCTTTGACCCAGAGATCAGACACCTTGTGCTCCATCCCCCTGTTCCGGAGATCAGATACCTGCTACACCATTTCCTTGTCCCAGAGATCAGACACCTGCTGCTCCCTCTCCTTGTCTCAGTGTTCAGACACCTGCTGCCCCATCCATTGTCAAGAGATCAGACACCTGCTACTCCTTCTCCTTGTCTCAGTGATCAGACACCTGTTGCTGCATCCCATTCACCCAGAGATGAGACACCTGCTGCTCCATCGTCGTCCCAGAGATCAGACACATGCTGCTCCATCATCTTCCCAGAGGTCAGACACCTGCTGCTCCATCCCCTTTTCCCAGAGATCAGACAACTGCAGCTCCATCCCCTTCTCCCAGACATCAGACAACTGTTGTTCCATCCCCTTGACCCAGAGATCTGACAGCGGCTGATCCATTGTTGTCCCAGCGATCAGATGCCTGCTGCTCCATCCCTTTGTCCCAGAGATCAGACACCGGCTGCTCCATCTCGTTGTACCAGAGATCAGAAACCTGCTGTTCGATCGCGTTGCACCAGAAATCAGGCACCTGCTGTTCCATCCCCTTGTCCCAGAGAACGACACCTGCAGCTCCATCCCCTTCTCCCAGACATCAGACAACTGTTGTTCCATCCCCTTGAGCCAGAGATCTGACAGCGGCTGATCCATTGTTGTCCCAGAGATCAGATGCCTGCTGCTCCATCCCTTTGTACCAGAGATCTGACAGCTGCTGCTCCATCGTCTTGTCCCAGAGATCAGACACATGCTGGTTAATCGCCTTGTCCCAGAGATCAGACACTGGTTGCTCCATCGTCGTCCCAGAGATCAGACACCGGCTGCTCCATCCCCTTGTCCCAGAGAACAGACACCTGCTGCTCCATCCCATTGTCCCAGAGATCAGATACTAGCTGCTCAATCCCCTTGTCCCAGCGATTAGACATCTGCTGCTCCATCTCGTTGACCCAGAGATCAGACACCTGGTGCTCCATCCCCTTGACCTAGAGATCAGACACCTGCTGCTCCATCCTCTTGTCCCAGAGATAAGACACCTTCTGCTCCATCCTGTTGGCCCAGAGATCAGACACCTGAGCTCCATCATCATCCCAGAGATCAGACACCTGCTGCTCCATCTGCTTGTCCCAGAGATGAGACACCTGCAGCTCCATCTCCTTGACGCAGAGATCCGACACCTGCTGCTCCATCGCCTTCCCAGATATCAGACACCTGCTGCACCAACCCCTTGTCCCAGAGTTCAGACAGCTGCTGCTCCATCCACTTGTCCGAGAGATCAGACACCTGCTGGTCCATCGCCTTCTCCCAGAGGACAGACACCTGCTGCTCCATCGCCTTGTCCAGAGATCAGACACATGCTACTCCATCACCTCGTCCCAGAGATCAGACAACTGCCGCTCCATCCCATTGTCCCAGAGATCAGATACTAGCTGCTCAATCCCCTTGTCCCAGCGATCAGACATCTGCTGCTCCATCCCCTTGTTCCAGAGATAAGACACCTTCTGCTCCATCTCCTTGTCCCAGAAATCAGAAACCTGCTGCTCCATCTCCATGTCCCAGAGATCAGACACCTGCTGCTCCATTGTTGTCCCAGAGATCAGACACCTATTGCTCCATTCCTTTGCACAGGAGATCCGACACCTGCTGGTCCATTGCCTGGTCCCAGAGGTCAGACACCGAAGGCTCCATTCCCTTGTCCCAGAGATCAGACACCTGCTGCCCCATCATCTTCTCCCCGAGGTCACACACCTGGCGCTCCATCTCCTTGTCCCAGAGATCAGACACCTGCTGCTCCATCTCAATGGCCCAGAGATCAGATACCTGCTGCTCCATCCCCTTGTCGCAGAGTTCAGACACCTGCTGCTCCATCCCCTTGTCCCAGAGATCAGACACCTGTTGCTCCATCCCCTTGTCCCAGAGATCAGACACCTGCCGCTCCATCACCTTCTCCCAGACATCAGAGAACTGCTGCTCCATCCCTTTGACCCAGAGATCAGACACCTTGTGCTCCATCCCCCTGTTCCGGAGATCAGATACCTGCTACACCATTTCCTTGTCCCAGAGATCAGACACATGCTGCTCCCTCTCCTTGTCTCAGTGTTCAGACACCTGCTGCCCCATCCATTGTCAAGAGATCAGACACCTGCTACTCCTTCTCCTTGTCTCAGTGATCAGACACCTGTTGCTGCATCCCGTTCACCCAGAGATGAGACACCTGCTGCTCCATCGTCGTCCCAGAGATCAGACACATGCTGCTCCATCATCTTCCCAGAGGTCAGACACCTGCAGCTCCATCCCCTTCTCCCAGACATCAGACAACTGTTGTTCCATCCCCTTAATCCAGAGATCTGACAGCGGCTGATCCATTGTTGTCCCAGCGATCAGATGCCTGCTGCTCCATCCCTTTGTCCCAGAGATCAGACACCGGCTGCTCCATCTCGTTGTACCAGAGATCAGAAACCTGCTGTTCGATCGCGTTGCACCAGAAATCAGGCACCTGCTGTTCCATCCCCTTGTCCCAGAGAACAGACACCTGCTGCTCCATCCCATTGTCCCAGAGATCAGATACTAGCTGCTCAATCCCCTTGTCCCAGCGATTAGACACCTGCTGCTCCATCTCGTTGACCCAGAGATCAGACACCTGGTGCTCCATCCCCTTGACCTAGAGATCAGACACCTGCTGCTCCATCCCCTTGTCCCAGAGATAAGACACCTTCTGCTCCATCCTGTTGGCCCAGATATCAGACACCTGAGCTCCATCATCATCCCAGAGATCAGACACCTGCTGCTCCATCTGCTTGTCCCAGAGATCAGACACCTGCAGCTCCATCTCCTTGACGCAGAGATCCGACACCTGCTGCTCCATTGCCTTCCCAGATATCAGACACCTGCTGCACCAACCCCTTGTCCCAGAGTTCAGACAGCTGCTGCTCCATCCACTTGTCCGAGAGATCAGACACCTGCTGGTCCATCGCCTTCTCCCTGAGGACAGACACCTGCTGCTCCATTGCCTTGTCCAGAGATCAGACACATGCTACTCCATCGCCTCGTCCCAGAGATCAGACAACTGCCGCTCCATCCCATTGTCCCAGAGATCAGATACTAGCTGCTCAATCCCCTTGTCCCAGCGATCAGACATCTGCTGCTCCATCCCCTTGACCTAGAGATCAGACACCTGCTGCTCCATCCCCTTGTCCCAGAGATAAGACACCTTCTGCTCCATCTCCTTGTCCCAGAAATCAGAAACCTGCTGCTCCATCTCCATGTCCCAGAGATCAGACACCTGCTGCTCCATTGTTGTCCCAGAGATCAGACACCTATTGCTCCATCCCTTTGTACAGGAGATCCGACACCTGCTGGTCCATTGCCTGGTCCCAGAGATCAGACACCGAAGGCTCCATTCCCTTGTCCCAGAGATCAGACACCTGCTGCCCCATCATCTTCTCCCCGAGATCACACACCTGGCGCTCCAGCTCCTTGTCCCAGAGATCAGACACCTGCTGCTCCATCTCAATGGCCCAGGGATCAGATACCTGCTGCTCCATCCCCTTGTCGCAGAGTTCAGACACCTGCTGCTCCATCCCCTTGTCCCAGAGATCAGACACCTGTTGCTCCATCCCCTTGTCCCAGAGATCAGACAACTGAAGCTCGATCGCCTTGCCCCAGAAATCAGACAACTGCTGCTCCATCGTCGTCCCAGAGATCAGACACCTGCTGCTCCATCATCTTCTCCCAGAGATCAGACTCCTGGCGCTCCATCTCCTTGTCCCAGAGATCAGACAGCTGCTGCTCCACCTTCGACCTAGAAATGATACACCTACTGCTCCATCCCCCTGTCCCAGAGATCAGAAACCTGCCGCTCCATCACCTTCTCCCAGACATCAGAGAACTGCTGCTCCATCCCTTTGACCCAGAGATCAGACACCTTGTGCTCCATCCCCCTGTTCCGGAGATCAGATACCTGCTACACCATTTCCTTGTCCCAGAGATCAGACACCTGCTGCTCCCTCTCCTTGTCTCAGTGTTCAGACACCTGCTGCCCCATCCATTGTCAAGAGATCAGACACCTGCTACTCCTTCTCCTTGTCTCAGTGATCAGACACCTGTTGCTGCATCCCATTCACCCAGAGATGAGACACCTGCTGCTCCATCGTCGTCCCAGAGATCAGACACATGCTGCTCCATCATCTTCCCAGAGGTCAGACACCTGCTGCTCCATCCCCTTTTCCCAGAGATCAGACAACTGCAGCTCCATCCCCTTCTCCCAGACATCAGACAACTGTTGTTCCATCCCCTTGACCCAGAGATCTGACAGCGGCTGATCCATTGTTGTCCCAGCGATCAGATGCCTGCTGCTCCATCCCTTTGTCCCAGAGATCAGACACCGGCTGCTCCATCTCGTTGTACCAGAGATCAGAAACCTGCTGTTCGATCGCGTTGCACCAGAAATCAGGCACCTGCTGTTCCATCCCCTTGTCCCAGAGAACGACACCTGCTGCTCCTTCCCATTGTCCCAGAGATCAGATACTAGCTGCTCAATCCCCTTGTCCCAGCGATTACACATCTGCTGCTCCATCTTCTTGACCCAGAGCTCAGACACCTGGTGCTCCATCCCCTTCACCTAGACATCAGACACCTGCTGCTCCATCCCCTTGTCCCAGAGATAAGACACCTTCTGATCCACCCCGTTTGCCCAGAGATCAGACACCTGCTGCTCCATCTCCTTGTCCCAGAGATTGGACACCTGCAGCTCCATCTCCTTGACGCAGAGATCCGACACCTGTTGCTCCAACCCCTTGTCCCAGAGATCAGACAGCTGCTGCTCCATCCACTTGTCCGAGAGATCAGACACCTGCTGGTCTATCGCCTTGTCCCAGAGATCGGACACTGGCGGTTCCATCCCCTTCTCCCAGAGATCAGACACCTGGAGCGCCATCTCATTGCCCAAAGATCACAGACCTGGCACTCCATTCCTTTATCCCGAGATCAGACCCTTGCTGCTCCATCGCCTTGTCCAAGAGATCAGACACCTGCTGCTCCATCCCCATGTCACAGAGATCAGATACCTGTTCCTCCATCCCCTTGTCCGAGAGATCAGACACCTGCTGCTCCATCACCATGTCCCAGAGTGGATACACTTGCTGCGCCAACCCATTGTCCCAGAGATCAGACACCTGCTGCTCCAATTCCTTGTCCAAGAGATCAGAAACCTGCTGCTCCATCACCTTGTCGCAGAGCGAATACACCTGCTGCTCCAGCCCATTGTCCCAGAGATCGTACACTTTGTGCTCCATCCTCTTGTCCCAGAGATCGGACACCTGAGCTCCATCATCGTCCCAGAGGTCAGACACCTGCTGCTCCATCCCCTTGTCCCAGAGCTGAGACACCTGCTGGTCCATCGTCTTGTCCCAGAGATGAGACACCTGCGCCTGCATCCCCTTAGCCCAGAGATCAGACACCTGCTGCTCCATCCCCTTATCCCAGAGATCAGACACCTCCTGCTCCATCCCCTTATCCCAGAGATCCGACACCTGCTGATCCAGCCCCTTGGCCCAAAGACCAGACACCTGCTGCTCCATCTCCTTGACCCAGAGTTCCGACACATGCTGCTCCCTCGCCTTTTCCCAGAGATCAGACACCTGTTCCTCCATCCCCTTTTCCGAGAGATCAGCCACCAGATGCTCCATCACGTTGTCCCAGAGAGGATACACCTGCTGCTCCATCTCCTTCTCCCAGACATCAGACAACTCCTGCTCCATCCTTTTGACCCAGAGATCGTACACCTTGTCCTCCATCCCCTTGTCCCAGAGATCAGACACCTGTTGCCCCATACCCTTGCCCCAGCGATCAGACACCTGCTGCTCCATCACCTTGTCCCAGAGATCAGACACCTGCTGCTCCATCATCTTGTCCCAGAGATCAGACACCTGAGCTCAATCCTCGTCCCACAGATCAGACACCTGCTGCTCCACCTCCTTGACTCACAGTTCAGACTCATGCTGCTCCCTCTCCTTGTCCCAGAGATCAGACACCTGCTGCTCCATCTCCTTATCCAAAGCATCAGACACCTGCTGATCCGTCATCTTCCCAGAGGTCAGACACCTGCTGCGCCATCCCCTTGTCCCAGAGATCGGACACTGGCGCCTCCATGCCCTTGTCCCAGAGATCAGACACCTGAGTTCCTTCATTGTCCCAGAGATGAGACACCTGCTGCGCCATCTCCTTGACCCAGAGTTCAGACACCTGCTGCTCCATCGTCTTGCTGCAGAGATGAGACACCTGCGCCTCCATCCCCTTATCCCAGAGATCAGACACCTGCTGCTCCATTCCCTTATGCCAGAGATCAGACACCTGCTGCGCCATCCCCTTGTCCCAGAGATCGGACACTGGCGGCTCCATCCCCTTCTCCCAGAGATCAGACACCTGGAGCGCCGTCTCATTGCCCAAAGATCACACACCTGGCACTCCATCCCTTTATCCCGAGATCAGACACCTGCTGCTCCATCGACTTGTCCAAGAGATCAGACACCTGCTGCTCTATCTCCATGTCACAGAGATCAGACACCTGTTTCTCCATCCCCTTGTCCGAGAGATCAGACACCTGCTGCTCCATCACCGTGTCGCAGAGCGGATACACCTGCTGCTCCAGCCCGTTGTCCCAGAGACTGTACACTTTGTGCTCCATCCTCTTGTCCCAGAGATCAGACAGCTGCTGCACCTTCCCCTTGTCCCAGAGATCAGACACCTGCTGCTCCATCGTCGTCCCAGAGATCAGAAACCTGCTGCTCCATCACCTTGTCGCAGAGCGAATGCACCTGCTGCTCCAGCCCATTGTCCCAGAGATCGTACACTTTGTGCTCCATCCTCTTGTCCCAGAGATCAGACACCTGCTGCACTTTCCCCTTGTCCCAGAGATCAGACACCTGTTACCCCATCCCCTTATCTCAGAGATCAGACACCTGTTGCTCTATCCCCTTATCCCAGAGTTCAGACACCTGCTGCTCGATCCCCTTATCCCAGAGATCAGACACCTGCTGCGCCATCCCCTTCTCCGAGAGATCGGACACTGGCGGCACCATCCCTTTCTCCTAGAGATCAGACACCTGAGCTCCATCATCGTTCCAGAGATCAGTCACCTGCTGCTCCATCTCCTTGACCCAGAGGTCAGACACATGCTGCTCCCTCTCCATATCCCAGCGTTCAGACACCTGTTGCCCCATTCCCTTGTCCCAAAGATCAGACAGCTGCTGCTCCATCTCCTTGTCCAAAGCATCAGACACCTGCTGCTCCATCATCCTCCCAGAGTTCAGACACCTGCTGCTCCATCCCTTTGTCCAAGAGATCAGACACCTGCTTCTCCATCCCTTTGTCCCAGAGATCAGACACCGGCTGCTCCATCCCCTTGTCCCAGAGAACAGACACCTGCTGCTCCATCCCATTGTCCCAGAGATCAGATACGAGCTGCTCAATCCCCTTGTCCCAGCGATTAGACATCTGCTGCTCCATCTCGTTGACCCAGAGATCAGACACCCGGTGCTCCATCCCCTTGACCTAGAGATCAGACACCTGCTGCTCCATCCCCTTGTCCCAGAGATAAGACACCTTCTGCTCCATCCTGTTGGCCCAGATATCAGACACCTGAGCTCCATCATCATCCCAGAGATCAGACACCTGCTGCTCCATCTGCTTGTCCCAGAGATCAGACACCTGCAGCTCCATCTCCTTGACGCAGAGATCCGACACCTGCTGCTCCATCGTCTTCCCAGATATCAGACACCTGCTGCACCAACCCCTTGTCCCAGAGTTCAGACAGCTGCTGCTCCATCCACTTGTCCGAGAGATCAGACACCTGCTGGTCCATCGCCTTCTCCCTGAGGACAGACACCTGCTGCTCCATCGCCTTGTCCAGAGATCAGACACATGCTACTCCATCGCCTCGTCCCAGAGATCAGACAACTGCCGCTCCATCCCATTGTCCCAGAGATCAGATACTAGCTGCTCAATCCCCTTGTCCCAGCGATCAGACATCTGCTGCTCCATCCCCTTGACCTAGAGATCAGACACCTGCTGCTCCATCCCCTTGTCCCAGAGATAAGACACCTTCTGCTCCATCTCCTTGTCCCAGAAATCAGAAACCTGCTGCTCCATTGTTGTCCCAGAGATCAGACACCTATTGCTCCATCCCTTTGTACAGGAGATCCGACACCTGCTGGTCCATTGCCTGGTCCCAGAGATCAGACACCGAAGGCTCCATTCCCTTGTCCCAGAGATCAGACACCTGCTGCCCCATCATCTTCTCCCCGAGATCACACACCTGGCGCTCCATCTCCTTGTCCCAGAGATCAGACACCTGCTGCTCCATCTCAATGGCCCAGAGATCAGATACCTGCTGCTCCATCCCCTTGTCGCAGAGTTCAGACACCTGCTGCTCCATCCCCTTGTCCCAGAGATCAGACACCTGTTGCTCCATCCCCTTGTCCCAGAGATCAGACAACTGAAGCTCGATCGCCTTGTCCCAGAAATCAGACAACTGCTGCTCCATCGTCGTCCCAGAGATCAGACACCTGCTGCTCCATCATCTTCTCCCAGAGATCAGACTCCTGGCGCTCCATCTCCTTGTCCCAGAGATCAGACAGCTGCTGCTCCACCTTCGACCTAGAGATGATACACCTACTGCTCCATCCCCCTGTCCCAGAGATCAGACACCTGCCGCTCCATCACCTTCTCCCAGACATCAGAGAACTGCTGCTCCATCCCTTTGACCCAGAGATCAGACACCTTGTGCTCCATCCCCCTGTTCCGGAGATCAGATACCTGCTACACCATTTCCTTGTCCCAGAGATCAGACACCTGCTGCTCCCTCTCCTTGTCTCAGTGTTCAGACACCTGCTGCCCCATCCATTGTCAAGAGATCAGACACCTGCTACTCCTTCTCCTTGTCTCAGTGATCAGACACCTGTTGCTGCATCCCATTCACCCAGAGATGAGACACCTGCTGCTCCATCCCCTTTTCCCAGAGATCAGACAACTGCAGCTCCATCCCCTTCTCCCAGACATCAGACAACTGTTGTTCCATCCCCTTGACCCAGAGATCTGACAGCGGCTGATCCATTGTTGTCCCAGCGATCAGATGCCTGCTGCTCCATCCCTTTGTCCCAGAGATCAGACACCGGCTGCTCCATCTCGTTGTACCAGAGATCAGAAACCTGCTGTTCGATCGCGTTGCACCAGAAATCAGGCACCTGCTGTTCCATCCCCTTGTCCCAGAGAACAGACACCTGCTGCTCCTTCCCATTGTCCCAGAGATCAGATACTAGCTGCTCAATCCCCTTGACCCAGCGATTAAACGCCTGCTGCTCCATCTTCTTGACCCAGAGCTCAGACACCTGGTGCTCCATCCCCTTCACCTAGACATCAGACACCTGCTGCTCCATCTCCTTGTCCCAGAGATAAGACACCTTCTGATCCATCCCGTTTGCCCAGAGATCAGACACCTGCTGCTCCATCTCCTTGTCCCAGAGATTGGACACCTGCAGCTCCATCTCCTTGACGCAGAGATCCGACACCTGCTGCTCCATCGCCTTCCCAGAGATCAGACAGCTGCTGCTCCATCCATTTGTCCGAGAGATCAGACACCTGCTGGTCTATCGCCTTGTCCCAGAGATCAGACACCTGCTGCTCCATCCCCTTGTCTCAGAGATCAGACACCTATTGTTCCATCGTCTTGTCCCAGAGATCAGACATCTACTGCTCCAACCCCTTGTCCCAGAGATCAGACATCTGCTGCTCCATCCCCTTGTCCCAGAGATCAGACACCTGCTGCTCCATTGTCATCCCAGAGATCAGACACCTGCTGCACCATCCCCTTGTCCCAGAGATAACACACGTGCTGCTCCATCTGCTTGTCCCAGAGATCAGACACCTGCAGCTCCATCTCCTTGACGCAGAGATCCGACACCTGCTGCTCCATCGCCTTCCCAGAGATCAGACACCTGCTGCTCCATCACCATGTCCCAGAGTGGATACACTTGCTGCGCCAACCCATTGTCCCAGAGATCAGACACCTGCTGCTCATATTCCTTGTCCAAGAGATCAGAAACCTGCTGCTCCATCACCTTGTCGCAGAGAGAATACACCTGCTGCTCCAGCCCATTGTCCCAGAGATCGTACACTTTGTGCTCCATCCTCTTGTCCCAGAGATCGGACACCTGAGCTCCATCATCGTCCCAGAGGTCAGACACCTGCTGCTCCATCCCCTTGTCCCAGAGCTGAGACACCTGCTGGTCCATCGTCTTGTCCCAGAGATGAGACACCTGCGCCTGCATCCCCTTAGCCCAGAGATCAGACACCTGCTGCTCCATCCCCTTATCCCAGAGATCAGACACCTCCTGCTCCATCCCCTTATCCCAGAGATCCGACACCTGCTGCTCCAGCCTCTTGGCCCAAAGACCAGACACCTGCTGCTTCATCGTCGTCCCTGAGATCAGACACCTGCTGCTCCATCTCCTTGACCCAGAGTTCAGACACATACTGCTCCCTCGCCTTTTCCCAGAGATCAGACACCTGTTCCTCCATCCCCTTTTCCGAGAGATCAGCCACCAGATGCTCCATCACGTTGTCCCAGAGAGGATACACCTGCTGCTCCATCTCCTTCTCCCAGACATCAGACAACTCCTGCTCCATCCTTTTGACCCAGAGATCATACACCTTGTCCTCCATCCCCTTGTCCCAGAGATCAGACACCTGTTGCCCCATACCCTTGCCCCAGCGATCAGACACCTGCTGCTCCATCACCTTGTCCCAGAGATCAGACACCTGCTGCTCCATCATCTTGTCCCAGAGATCAGACACCTGAGCTCAATCCTCGTCCCACAGATCAGACACCTGCTGCTCCACCTCCTTGACTCACAGTTCAGACTCATGCTGCTCCCTCTCCTTGTCCCAGAGATCAGACACCTGCTGCTCCATCTCCTTATCCAAAGCATCAGACACCTGCTGATCCGTCATCTTCCCAGAGGTCAGACACCTGCTGCGCCATCCCCTTGTCCCAGAGATCGGACACTGGCGCCTCCATGCCCTTGTCCCAGAGATCAGACACCTGAGTTCCTTCATTGTCCCAGAGATGAGACACCTGCTGCGCCATCTCCTTGACCCAGAGTTCAGACACCTGCTGCTCCATCGTCTTGCTGCAGAGATGAGACACCTGCGCCTCCATCCCCTTAGCCCAGAGATCAGAGACCTGCTGCTCCATCCCCTTATCCCAGAGATCAGACACCTGCTGCTCCATTCCCTTATGCCAGAGATCAGACACCTGCTGCGCCATCCCCTTGTCCCAGAGATCGGACACTGGCGGCTCCATCCCCTTCTCCCAGAGATCAGACACCTGGAGCGCCGTCTCATTGCCCAAAGATCACACACCTGGCACTCCATCCCTTTATCCCGAGATCAGACACCTGCTGCTCCATCGACTTGTCCAAGAGATCAGACACCTGCTGCTCTATCTCCATGTCACAGAGATCAGACACCTGTTTCTCCATCCCCTTGTCCGAGAGATCAGACACCTGCTGCTCCATCACCGTGTCGCAGAGCGGATACACCTGCTGCTCCAGCCCGTTGTCCCAGAGACTGTACACTTTGTGCTCCATCCTCTTGTCCCAGAGATCAGACAGCTGCTGCACCTTCCCCTTGTCCCAGAGATCAGACACCTGCTGCTCCATCGTCGTCCCAGAGATCAGAAACCTGCTGCTCCATCACCTTGTCGCAGAGCGAATGCACCTGCTGCTCCAGCCCATTGTCCCAGAGATCGTACACTTTGTGCTCCATCCTCTTGTCCCAGAGATCAGACACCTGCTGCACTTTCCCCTTGTCCCAGAGATCAGACACCTGTTACCCCATCCCCTTATCTCAGAGATCAGACACCTGTTGCTCTATCCCCTTATCCCAGAGTTCAGACACCTGCTGCTCGATCCCCTTATCCCAGAGATCAGACACCTGCTGCGCCATCCCCTTCTCCAAGAGATCGGACACTGGCGGCTCCATCCCTTTCTCCTAGAGATCAGACACCTGAGCTCCATCATCGTTCCAGAGATCAGTCACCTGCTGCTCCATCTCCTTGACCCAGAGGTCAGACACATGCTGCTCCCTCTCCATATCCCAGCGTTCAGACACCTGTTGCCCCATTCCCTTGTCCCAAAGATCAGACAGCTGCTGCTCCATCTCCTTGTCCAAAGCATCAGACACCTGCTGCTCCATCATCCTCCCAGAGTTCAGACACCTGCTGCTCCATCCCTTTGTCCAAGAGATCAGACACCTGCTTCTCCATCCCTTTGTCCCAGAGATCAGACACCGGCTGCTCCATCCCCTTGTCCCAGAGAACAGACACCTGCTGCTCCATCCCATTGTCCCAGAGATCAGATACGAGCTGCTCAATCCCCTTGTCCCAGCGATTAGACATCTGCTGCTCCATCTCGTTGACCCAGAGATCAGACACCTGGTGCTCCATCCCCTTGACCTAGAGATCAGACACCTGCTGCTCCATCCCCTTGTCCCAGAGATAAGACACCTTCTGCTCCATCCTGTTGGCCCAGATATCAGACACCTGAGCTCCATCATCATCCCAGAGATCAGACACCTGCTGCTCCATCTGCTTGTCCCAGAGATCAGACACCTGCAGCTCCATCTCCTTGACGCAGAGATCCGACACCTGCTGCTCCATCGTCTTCCCAGATATCAGACACCTGCTGCACCAACCCCTTGTCCCAGAGTTCAGACAGCTGCTGCTCCATCCACTTGTCCGAGAGATCAGACACCTGCTGGTCCATCGCCTTCTCCCTGAGGACAGACACCTGCTGCTCCATCGCCTTGTCCAGAGATCAGACACATGCTACTCCATCGCCTCGTCCCAGAGATCAGACAACTGCCGCTCCATCCCATTGTCCCAGAGATCAGATACTAGCTGCTCAATCCCCTTGTCCCAGCGATCAGACATCTGCTGCTCCATCCCCTTGACCTAGAGATCAGACACCTGCTGCTCCATCCCCTTGTCCCAGAGATAAGACACATTCTGCTCCATCTCCTTGTCCCAGAAATCAGAAACCTGCTGCTCCATTGTTGTCCCAGAGATCAGACACCTATTGCTCCATCCCTTTGTACAGGAGATCCGACACCTGCTGGTCCATTGCCTGGTCCCAGGGATCAGACACCGAAGGCTCCATTCCCTTGTCCCAGAGATCAGACACCTGCTGCCCCATCATCTTCTCCCCGAGATCACACACCTGGCGCTCCATCTCCTTGTCCCAGAGATCAGACACCTGCTGCTCCATCTCAATGGCCCAGAGATCAGATACCTGCTGCTCCATCCCCTTGTCGCAGAGTTCAGACACCTGCTGCTCCATCCCCTTGTCCCAGAGATCAGACACCTGTTGCTCCATCCCCTTGTCCCAGAGATCAGACAACTGAAGCTCGATCGCCTTGTCCCAGAAATCAGACAACTGCTGCTCCATCGTCGTCCCAGAGATCAGACACCTGCTGCTCCATCATCTTCTCCCAGAGATCAGACTCCTGGCGCTCCATCTCCTTGTCCCAGAGATCAGACACCTGCTGCTCCCTCTCCTTGTCTCAGTGTTCAGACACCTGCTGCCCCATCCATTGTCAAGAGATCAGACACCTGCTACTCCTTCTCCTTGTCTCAGTGATCAGACACCTGTTGCTGCATCCCATTCACCCAGAGATGAGACACCTGCTGCTCCATCCCCTTTTCCCAGAGATCAGACAACTGCAGCTCCATCCCCTTCTCCCAGACATCAGACAACTGTTGTTCCATCCCCTTGACCCAGAGATCTGACAGCGGCTGATCCATTGTTGTCCCAGCGATCAGATGCCTGCTG
Source organism: Mobula birostris (assembly GCF_030028105.1). Lineage (NCBI taxonomy): Eukaryota > Metazoa > Chordata > Chondrichthyes > Myliobatiformes > Myliobatidae > Mobula > Mobula birostris. The sequence continues at coordinate 104,234 of NW_027274159.1, forward strand.
CTCCATCCCTTTGTCCCAGAGATCAGACACCGGCTGCTCCATCTCGTTGTACCAGAGATCAGAAACCTGCTGTTCGATCGCGTTGCACCAGAAATCAGGCACCTGCTGTTCCATCCCCTTGTCCCAGAGAACAGACACCTGCTGCTCCTTCCCATTGTCCCAGAGATCAGATACTAGCTGCTCAATCCCCTTGTCCCAGCGATTACACACCTGCTGCTCCATCTTCTTGACCCAGAGCTCAGACACCTGGTGCTCCATCCCCTTCACCTAGACATCAGACACCTGCTGCTCCATCTCCTTGTCCCAGAGATAAGACACCTTCTGATCCATCCCGTTTGCCCAGAGATCAGACACCTGCTGCTCCATCTCCTTGTCCCAGAGATTGGACACCTGTAGCTCCATCTCCTTGACGCAGAGATCCGACACCTGCTGCTCCATCGCCTTCCCGGAGATCAGACATCTGCTGCTCCATCCATTTGTCCGAGAGATCAGACACCTGCTGGTCTATCGCCTTGTCCCAGAGATCAGACACCTGCTGCTCCATCCCCTTGTCTCAGAGATCAGACACCTATTGTTCCATCGTCTTGTCCCAGAGATCAGACATCTACTGCTCCAACCCCTTGTCCCAGAGATCAGACATCTGCTGCTCCATCCCCTTGTCCCAGAGATCAGACACCTGCTGCTCCATTGTCATCCCAGAAATCAGACACCTGCTGCACCATCCCCTTGTCCCAGAGATAACACACGTGCTGCTCCATCTGCTTGTCCCAGAGATCAGACACCTGCAGCTCCATCTCCTTGACGCAGAGATCCGACACCTGCTGCTCCATCGCCTTCCCAGAGATCAGAAACCTGCTGCACCATCCCCTTGTCCCAGAGATCAGACACCTGCTGCTCCAACCCCTTGTCCCAGAGATGAGACACCTGCTGCTCCATTGTCATCCTAGAGATCAGAAACCGGCTGCTCAATCTCCTTGTCCCAGAGATCAGACACCTGTTGCTCCATCTCCTTGTCCCAGAGATCAGACACCTGCTGCTCCATTGTCATCCCAGAGATCAGGTACCTGCTGCACCATCCCCTTGTCCCAGAGATCAGACACCTGCCGCTCCATCGACTTGTCCCAGAGATCAGACACCTGCTGCTCCATCTCAATGGCCCAGAGATCAGATACCTGCTGCTCCATCTCCTTGTCGCAGAGTTCAGACACCTGCTGCTCCATCCCCTTGTCCCAGAGATCAGACACCTGTTGCTCCATCCCCTTGTCCCAGAGATCAGACACCTGAAGCTCGATCGCACTGTCCCAGAAATCAGGCAACTGCTGCTCCATCATCTTCTCCCAGAGATCAGACACCTGGCGCTCCATCTCCTTGTTCCAGAGATCAGACACCTGCTGCTCCACCTTCGACCTAGAGATGATACACCTACTGCTCCATCCCCCTCTCCCAGAGATCAGACACCTGCCGCTCCAACCCTTTCTCCCGGACATCAGAGAACTGCTGCTCCATCCCTTTGACCCAGAGATCGGACACCATGTGCTTCATCCACTTCTCCCAGACATCAGACAAGTGTTGTTCCATCCCCTTAACCCAGAGATCTGACAGCGGCTGATCCATTGTTGTCCCAGCGATCAGATGCCTGCTGCTCCATCCCTTTGTACCAGAGATCTGACAGCTGCTGCTCCATCGCCTTGTCCCAGAGATCAGACACCTGCTGGTCAATCGCCTTGTCGCAGAGATCAGACACTGGTTGCTCCATCGTCGTCCCAGAGTTCAGCGACTTATTGCTCCATCATCTTGTCCCAGAGATCAGACGCCCACTGCTCCAACGTCCTCCCAGACATCAGACACCTGCTCTTCGATCTCCTTGTGCCAGAGATCAGACACCATTAAGTTCATCCCCTTGTCCCAGAGATCAGACACAGTCTGCTCCATCCCCTTGTCCCTGAGATCAGACACCTGCTGCTCCATCTCCTTCTCCCAGACATCAGACACCTGCTGCTCCATCCCTTTCAGCCAGAGATCGTACACTTTGTGCTCCATTCTCTTGTCCCAGAGATCAGACACCTGCTGCGCCTTCCCTTTCTCCCAGAGATCAGACACCTGCTGCTTCATCCCCTTGGCCCAAAGACCAGAGACCTGCTGCTCCATCGTCGTCCCAGAGATCAGACATCTGCTGCACCGTTCCGTTGTCCGAGAGAGCAGACACCTGCTGCTCCATCGCCTTCTCTCAGAGAGGCGATGCCTGCTGGTCCAACCCCTTGTCCCGGAGATCAGACACCTGCCACTCCAACTTCTTGTCCTAGAGATCAGACACCTGCTGCTCCATCCCCTTGTCCCAGAGATAAGACACCTTCTGCTCCATCCTGTTGGCCCAGATATCAGACACCTGAGCTCCATCGTCATCCCAGAGATCAGACACCTGCTGCTCCATCTGCTTGTCCCAGAGATCAGACACCTGCAGCTCCATCTCCTTGACGCAGAGATCCGACACCTGCTGCTCCATCGCCTTCCCAGATATCAGACACCTGCTGCACCAACCCCTTGTCCCAGAGTTCAGACAGCTGCTGCTCCATCCACTTGTCCGAGAGATCAGACACCTGCTGGTCCATCGCCTTCTCCCTGAGGACAGACACCTGCTGCTCCATCGCCTTGTCCAGAGATCAGACACATGCTACTACATCGCCTCGTCCCAGAGATCAGACAACTGCCGCTCCATCCCATTGTCCCAGAGATCAGATACTAGCTGCTCAATCCCCTTGTCCCAGCGATCAGACATCTGCTGCTCCATCCCCTTGACCTAGAGATCAGACACCTGCTGCTCCATCCCCTTGTCCCAGAGATAAGACACCTTCTGCTCCATCTCCTTGTCCCAGAAATCAGAAACCTGCTGCTCCATCTCCATGTCCCAGAGATCAGACACCTGCTGCTCCATTGTTGTCCCAGAGATCAGACACCTATTGCTCCATCCCTTTGTACAGGAGATCCGACACCTGCTGGTCCATTGTCTGGTCCCAGAGATCAGACACCGAAGGCTCCATTCCCTTGTCCCAGAGATCAGACACCTGCTGCCCCATCATCTTCTCCCCGAGATCACACACCTGGCGCTCCATCTCCTTGTCCCAGAGATCAGACACCTGCTGCTCCATCCCCTTTTCCCAGAGATCAGACAACTGCAGCTCCATCCCCTTCTCCCAGACATCAGACAACTGTTGTTCCATCCCCTTGACCCAGAGATCTGACAGCGGCTGATCCATTGTTGTCCCAGCGATCAGATGCCTGCTGCTCCATCCCTTTGTCCCAAAGATCAGACACCGGCTGCTCCATCTCGTTGTACCAGAGATCAGAAACCTGCTGTTCGATCGCGTTGCACCAGAAATCAGGCACCTGCTGTTTCATCCCCTTGTCCCAGAGAACAGACACCTGCTGCTCCTTCACATTGTCCCAGAGATCAGATACTAGCTGCTCAATCCCCTTGTCCCAGCGATTACACATCTGCTGCTCCATCTTCTTGACCCAGAGCTCAGACACCTGGTGCTCCATCCCCTTCACCTAGACATCAGACACCTGCTGCTCCATCTCCTTGTCCCAGAGATAAGACACCTTCTGATCCATCCCGTTTGCCCAGAGATCAGACACCTGCTGCTCCATCTCCTTGTCCCAGAGATTGGACACCTGCAGCTCCATCTCCTTGACGCAGAGATCCGACACCTGCTGCTCCATCGCCTTCCCAGAGATCAGACAGCTGCTGCTCCATCCATTTGTCCGAGAGATCAGACACCTGCTGGTCTATCGCCTTGTCCCAGAGATCAGACACCTGCTGCTCCATCCCCTTGTCTCAGAGATCAGACACCTATTGTTCCATCGTCTTGTCCCAGAGATCAGACATCTACTGCTCCAACCCCTTGTCCCAGAGATCAGACACCTGCTGCTCCATCCCCTTGCCCCAGAGATCAGACACCTGCTGCTCCATTGTCATCCCAGAGATCAGATACCTGCTGCACCATCCCCTTGTCCCAGAGATAACACACGTGCTGCTCCATCTGCTTGTCCCAGAGATCAGACACCTGCAGCTCCATCTCCTTGACGCAGAGATCCGACACCTGCTGCTCCATCGCCTTCCCAGAGATCAGAAACCTGCTGCACCATCCCCTTGTCCCAGAGATCAGACACCTGCTGCTCCAACCCCTTGTCCCAGAGATGAGACACCTGCTGCTCCATTGTCATCCCAGAGATCAGAAACCGGCTGCTCAATCTCCTTGTCCCAGAGATCAGACACCTGTTGCTCCATCTCCTTGTCCCAGAGATCAGACACCTGCTGCTCCATTGTCATCCCAGAGATCAGGCACCTGCTGCACCATCCCCTTGTCCCAGAGATCAGACACCTGCCGCTCCATCGACTTGTCCCAGAGATCAGACACCTGCTGCTCCATCTCAATGGCCCAGAGATCAGATACCTGCTGCTCCATCTCCTTGTCGCAGAGTTCAGACACCTGCTGCTCCATCCCCTTGTCCCAGAGATCAGACACCTGTTGCTCCATCCCCTTGTCCCAGAGATCAGACACCTGAAGCTCGATCGCCCTGTCCCAGAAATCAGGCAACTGCTGCTAATCGTCATCCCAGAGATCAGACACCTGCTGCTCCATCATCTTCTCCCAGAGATCAGACACCTGGCGCTCCATCTCCTTGTTCCAGAGATCAGACACCTGCTGCTCCACCTTCGACCTAGAGATGATACACCTACTGCTCCATCCCCCTCTCCCAGAGATCAGACACCTGCCGCTCCAACCCTTTCTCCCGGACATCAGAGAACTGCTGCTCCATCCCTTTGACCCAGAGATCGGACACCATGTGCTCCATCCACTTCTCCCAGACATCAGACAAGTGTTGTTCCATCCCCTTGACCCAGAGATCTGGCAGCGGCTGATCCATTGTTGTCCCAGCGATCAGATGCCTGCTGCTCCATCCCTTTGTACCAGAGATCTGACAGCTGCTGCTCCATCGCCTTGTCCCAGAGATCAGACACCTGCTGGTCAATCGCCTTGTCGCAGAGATCAGACACTGGTTGCTCCATCGTCGTCCCAGAGTTCAGCGACTTATTGCTCCATCATCTTGTCCCAGAGATCAGACGCCTACTGCTCCAACGTCCTCCCAGACATCAGACACCTGCTCTTCGATCTCCTTGTGCCAGAGATCAGACACCATTAAGTTCATCCCCTTGTCCCAGAGATCAGACACAGTCTGCTCCATCCCCTTGTCCCTGAGATCAGACACCTGCTGCTCCATCTCCTTCTCCCAGACATCAGACACCTGCTGCTCCATCCCTTTCAGCCAGAGATCGTACACTTTGTGCTCCATTCTCTTGTCCCAGAGATCAGACACCTGCTGCACCTTCCCTTTCTCCCAGAGATCAGACACCTGCTGCTCCATCCCCTTGGCCCAAAGACCAGAGACCTGCTGCTCCATCGTCGTCCCAGAGATCAGACATCTGCTGCACCGTTCCGTTGTCCGAGAGAGTAGACACCTGCTGCTCCATCGCCTTCTCTCAGAGAGGCGACGCCTGCTGGTCCAACCCCTTGTCCCGGAGATCAGACACCTGAAGCTCGATCGCCCTGTCCCAGAAATCAGGCAACTGCTGCTCCATCGTCGTCCCAGAGATCAGACACCTGCTGCTCCATCATCTTCTCCCAGAGATCAGACACCTGGCGCTCCATCTCCTTGTTCCAGAGATCAGACACCTGCTGCTCCACCTTCGACCTAGAGATGATACACCTACTGCTCCATCCCCCTCTCCCAGAGATCAGACACCTGCCGCTCCAACCCTTTCTCCCGGACATCAGAGAACTGCTGCTCCATCCCTTTGACCCAGAGATCGGACACCATGTGCTCCATCCACTTCTCCCAGACATCAGACAAGTGTTGTTCCATCCCCTTGACCCAGAGATCTGACAGCGGCTGATCCATTGTTGTCCCAGCGATCAGATGCCTGCTGCTCCATCCCTTTGTACCAGAGATCTGACAGCTGCTGCTCCATCGCCTTGTCCCAGAGATCAGACACCTGCTGGTCAATCGCCTTGTCGCAGAGATCAGACACTGGTTGCTCCATCGTCATCCCAGAGATCAGCGACTTATTGCTCCATCACCTTGTCCCAGAGATCAGACGCCTACTGCTCCAACGTCCTCCCAGAGATCAGACACCTGCTCTTCGATCTCCTTGTGCCAGAGATCAGACACCATTAAGTTCATCCCCTTGTCCCAGAGATCAGACACAGTCTGCTCCATCCCCTTGTCTCTGAGATCAGACACCTGCTGCTCCATCTCCTTCTCCCAGACATCAGACACCTGCTGCTCCATCCCTTTCAGCCAGAGATCGTACACTTTGTGCTCCATTCTCTTGTCCCAGAGATCAGACACCTGCTGCACCTTCCCTTTCTCCCAGAGATCAGACACCTGCTGCTCCATCCCCTTGGCCCAAAGACCAGAGACCTGCTGCTCCATCGTCGTCCCAGAGATCAGACATCTGCTGCACCGTTCCGTTATCCGAGAGAGCAGACACCTGCTGCTCCATCGCCTTCTCACAGAGAGGCGACACCTGCTGCTCCAATTCCTTGTCCAAGAGATCAGAAACCTGCTGCTCCATCACCTTGTCGCAGAGCGAATACACCTGCTGCTCCAGCCCGTTGTCCCAGAGATCGTACACTTTGTGCTCCATCCTCTTGTCCCAGAGATCAGACACCTGCTGCACTTTCCCCTTGTCCCAGAGATCAGACAGCTGTTACCGCATTCCCTTATCTCAGAGATCAGACACCTGTTGCTCTATCCCCTTATCCCAGAGTTCAGACACCTGCTGCTCGATCCCCTTATCCCAGAGATCAGACACCTGCTGCGCCATCCCCTTCTCCCAGAGATCGGACACTGGCGGCTCCATCCCTTTCTCCTAGAGATCAGACACCTGGTGCGCCGTCTCATTGCCCAAAGTTCACACACCTGGCACTCCATCCCCTTGTCCCGAGATCAGACACCTGCTGCTCCATCCCCATGTCCCAGAGATCAGACAACTGCTCCTCCATCCCCTTGTCCGAGCGATCAGACACCTGCTGCTCTATCACCTTGTCCCAGAGTGGATACACCTGCTGCCCCATCCCGTTGTCCCAGAGATCAGAAACCTCCTGCTCCATTTCCTTGTCCCAGAGATCAGACACCTGCTGCTCCATCCCCTTGTCCCAGAGATCATACACCTGAACTCCATCAACGCCCAGAGATCAGACACCTTTTGCCCCATCCCATTGTCCCAGAGATCAGACACCTGCTGCTCCATCACCTTGTACCAGAGATCAGACACCTATTCCTCCATCCCCTTTTCTGAGAGATCAGACACCTGATGCTCCATCACGTGGTCCCAGAGAGGATACACCTGCTGCTCCATCTCCTTCTCCCAGACATCAGACAACTGCTGCTCCATCCTTTTGACCCAGAGATCGTACACCTTGTCCTCCATCCCCTTGTCCCGGAGATCGGGCACCTGCTACACCATGCTCATGTCCAAGAGATCAGACACCTGCTGCTCCAACCCCTTTCCCACAGATCAGACACCTGAGCTCCATCATCGTCCCAGAGATCAGACACCTGCTGCTCCATCTCCTTGACCCAGAGGTCAGACACATGCTGCTCCCTCTCCATATCCCAGCGTTCAGACACCGGTTGCCCCATTCCCTTGTCCCAAAGATCAGACAGCTGCTGCTCCATCTCCTTGTCCAAAGCATCAGACACCTGCTGCTCCATCATCCTCCCAGAGCTCAGACACCTGCTGCTCCATCCTCTTATCCCAGAGATGAGACACCTGCTGCTCCATCCCCTTATCCCAGAGATCAGACACCTGCTGCGCCATCCCCTTGTCCCAGAGATCGGACACCTGAGCTCCATCATCGTCCCAGAGGTCAGACACCTGCTGCTCCATCCCCTTGTCCCAGAGCTGAGACACCTGCTGGTCCATCGTCTTGTCCCAGAGATGAGACACCTGCGCCTGCATCCCCTTAGCCCAGAGATCAGACACCTGCTGCTCCATCCCCTTATCCCAGAGATCAGACACCTCCTGCTCCATCCCCTTATCCCAGAGATCCGACACCTGCTGCTCCAGCCCCTTGGCCCAAAGACCAGACACCTGCTGCTTCATCGTCGTCCCTGAGATCAGACACCTGCTGCTCCATCTCCTTGACCCAGAGTTCAGACACATGCTGCTCCCTCGCCTTTTCCCAGAGATCAGACACCTGTTCCTCCATCCCCTTTTCCGAGAGATCAGCCACCAGATGCTCCATCACGTTGTCCCAGAGAGGATACACCTGCTGCTCCATCTCCTTCTCCCAGACATCAGACAACTCCTGCTCCATCCCTTTGACCCAGAGATCGTACACCTTGTCCTCCATCCCCTTGTCCCAGAGATCAGACACCTGTTGCCCCATACCCTTGCCCCAGCGATCAGACACCTGCTGCTCCATCACCTTGTCCCAGAGATCAGACACCTGCTGCTCCATCATCTTGTCCCAGAGATCAGACACCTGAGCTCAATCCTCGTCCCACAGATCAGACACCTGCTGCTCCACCTCCTTGACTCACAGTTCAGACTCATGCTGCTCCCTCTCCTTGTCCCAGAGATCAGACACCTGCTGCTCCATCTCCTTATCCAAAGCATCAGACACCTGCTGATCCGTCATCTTCCCAGAGGTCAGACACCTGCTGCGCCATCCCCTTGTCCCAGAGATCGGACACTGGCGCCTCCATGCCCTTGTCCCAGAGATCAGACACCTGAGTTCCTTCATCGTCCCAGAGATGAGACACCTGCTGCGCCATCTCCTTGACCCAGAGTTCAGACACCTGCTGCTCCATCGTCTTGCTGCAGAGATGAGACACCTGCGCCTCCATCCCCTTAGCCCAGAGATCAGAGACCTGCTGCTCCATCCCCTTATCCCAGAGATCAGACACCTGCTGCTCCATTCCCTTATGCCAGAGATCAGACACCTGCTGCGCCATCCCCTTGTCCCAGAGATCGGACACTGGCGGCTCCATCCCCTTCTCCCAGAGATCAGACACCTGGAGCGCCGTCTCATTGCCAAAGATCACACACCTGGCACTCCATCCCTTTATCCCGAGATCAGACACCTGCTGCTCCATCGACTTGTCCAAGAGATCAGACACCTGCTGCTCTATCTCCATGTCACAGAGATCAGACACCTGTTTCTCCATCCCCTTGTCCGAGAGATCAGACACCTGCTGCTCCATCACCGTGTCGCAGAGCGGATACACCTGCTGCTCCAGCCCGTTGTCCCAGAGACTGTACACTTTGTGCTCCATCCTCTTGTCCCAGAGATCAGACAGCTGCTGCACCTTCCCCTTGTCCCAGAGATCAGACACCTGCTGCTCCATCGTCGTCCCAGAGATCAGACACCTGCTGCTCCATCACCATGTCCCCAGAGTGGATACACCTGCTGCTCCAATCCATTGTCCCAGAGATCAGACACATGCTGCTCCAATTCCTTGTCCAAGATATCAGACACCTGCTGCGGCATCACCGTGTCGCAGAGTGGATACACCTGCTGCTCCAGCCCGTTGTCCCAGAGATCGTATACTTTGTGCTGCTGCTCCATCGTCGCACCCAGAGATCAGACATCTGCTGCACCATTCCGTTGTCCGAGAGATCAGACACCTGCTGCTCCATCCCATTGACCAAGAGATGGGACACCTTGTACTCCATCCCCTTGTCCCGGAGATCGACACCTGGTACACCATCCCCTTGTCCCAGAGATCAGACACCTGCTGCTCCATCTCCTTGACCCAGAGTTCAGACACATGCTGCTCCCTCTCCTTTTCCCAGTGATCAGACACTTGTTGACCCATCCCCTTATCCCAGAGATCAGACACCTGCTGCTCTATCCCCTTTTCCCAGAGATCAGACACCTGCTGCTCCATCTCCTTGTCCCAGAGATAAGACACCTTCTGATCCATCCCGTTTGCCCAGAGATCAGACACCTGCTGCTCCATCTCCTTGTCCCAGAGATTGGACACCTGCAGCTCCATCTCCTTGACGCAGAGATCAGACACCTGCTGCTCCATCGCCTTCCCAGAGATCAGACAGCTGCTGCTCCATCCATTTGTCCGGGAGATCAGACACCTGCTGGTCTATCGCCTTGTCCCAGAGATCAGACACCTGCTGCTCCATCCCCTTGTCTCAGAGATCAGACACCTATTGTTCCATCGTCTTGTCCCAGAGATCAGACATCTACTGCTCCAACCCCTTGTCCCAGAGATCAGACACCTGCTGCTCCATCCCCTTGTCCCAGAGATCAGACACCTGCTGCTCCATTGTCATCCCAGAGATCAGATACCTGCTGCACCATCCCCTTGTCCCAGAGATAACACACGTGCTGCTCCATCTGCTTGTCCCAGAGATCAGACACCTGCAGCTCCATCTCCTTGACGCAGAGATCCGACACCTGCTGCTCCATCGCCTTCCCAGAGATCACAAACCTGCTGCACCATCCCCTTGTCCCAGAGATCAGACACCTGCTGCTCCAACCCCTTGTCCCAGAGATGAGACACCTGCTGCTCCATTGTCATCCCAGAGATCAGAAACCGGCTGCTCAATCTCCTTGTCCCAGAGATCAGACACCTGTTGCTCCATCTCCTTGTCCCAGAGATCAGACACCTGCTGCTCCATTGGCATCCCAGAGATCAGGCACCTGCTGCACCATCCCCTTGTCCCAGAGATCAGACACCTGCCGCTCCATCGACTTGTCCCAGAGATCAGACACCTGCTGCTCCATCTCAATGGCCCAGAGATCAGATACCTGCTGCTCCATCTCCTTGTCGCAGAGTTCAGACACCTGCTGCTCCATCCCCTTGTCCCAGAGATCAGACACCTGTTGCTCCATCCCCTTGTCCCAGAGATCAGACACCTGAAGCTCGATCGCCCTGTCCCAGAAATCAGGCAACTGCTGCTAATCGTCGTCCCAGAGATCAGACACCTGCTGCTCCATCATCTTCTCCCAGAGATCAGACACCTGGCGCTCCATCTCCTTGTTCCAGAGATCAGACACCTGCTGCTCCACCTTCAACCTAGAGATGATACACCTACTGCTCCATCCCCCTCTCCCAGAGATCAGACACATGCCGCTCCAACCCTTTCTCCCGGACATCAGAGAACTGCTGCTCCATCCCTTTGACCCAGAGATCGGACACCATGTGCTCCATCCACTTCTCCCAGACATCAGACAAGTGTTGTTCCATCCCCTTGACCCAGAGATCTGGCAGTGGCTGATCCATTGTTGTCCCAGCGATCAGATGCCTGCTGCTCCATCCCTTTGTACCAGAGATCTGACAGCTGCTGCTCCATCGCCTTGTCCTAGAGATCAGACACCTGCTGGTCAATCGCCTTGTCGCAGAGATCAGACACTGGTTGCTCCATCGTCGTCCCAGAGTTCAGCGACTTATTGCTCCATCATCTTGTCCCAGAGATCAGACGCCTACTGCTCCAACGTCCTCCCAGAGATCAGACACCTGCTCTTCGATCTCCTTGTGCCAGAGATCAGACACCATTAAGTTCATCCCCTTGTCCCAGAGATCAGACACAGTCTGCTCCATCCCCTTGTCCCTGAGATCAGACACCTGCTGCTCCATCTCCTTCTGCCAGACATCAGACACCTGCTGCTCCATCCCTTTCAGGCAGAGATCGTACACTTTGTGCTCCATTCTCTTGTCCCAGAGATCAGACACCTGCTGCACCTTCCCTTTCTCCCAGAGATCAGACACCTGCTGCTCCATCCCCTTGGCCCAAAGACCAGAGACCTGCTGCTCCATCGTCGTCCCAGAGATCAGACATCTGCTGCACCGTTCCGTTATCCGAGAGAGTAGACACCTGCTGCTCCATCGCCTTCTCTCAGAGAGGCGACGCCTGCTGGTCCAACCCCTTGTCCCGGAGATCAGACACCTGAAGCTCGATCGCCCTGTCCCAGAAATCAGGCAACTGCTGCTCCATCGTCGTCCCAGAGATCAGACACCTGCTGCTCCATCATCTTCTCCCAGAGATCAGACACCTGGCGCTCCATCTCCTTGTTCCAGAGATCAGACACCTGCTGCTCCACCTTCGACCTAGAGATGATACACCTACTGCTCCATCCCCCTCTCCCAGAGATCAGACACCTGACGCTCCAACCCTTTCTCCCGGACATCAGAGAACTGCTGCTCCATCCCTTTGACCCAGAGATCGGACACCATGTGCTCCATCCACTTCTCCCAGACATCAGACAAGTGTTGTTCCATCCCCTTGACCCAGAGATCTGACAGCGGCTGATCCATTGTTGTCCCAGCGATCAGATGCCTGCTGCTCCATCCCTTTGTACCAGAGATCTGACAGCTGCTGCTCCATCGCCTTGTCCCAGAGATCAGACATCTGCTGGTCCATCGTCGTCCCAGAGATCAGAAACCTGCTGCTCCATCACCTTGTCGCAGAGCGAATACACCTGCTGCTCCAGCCCATTGTCCCAGAGATCGTACACTTTGTGCTCCATCCTCTTGTCCCAGAGATCAGACACCTGCTGCACTTTCCCCTTGTCCCAGAGATCAGACACCTGTTACCCCATCCCCTTATCTCAGAGATCAGACACCTGTTGCTCTATCCCCTTATCCCAGAGTTCAGACACCTGCTGCTCGATCCCCTTATCCCAGAGATCAGACACCTGCTGCGCCATCCCCTTCTCCGAGAGATCGGACACTGGCGGCTCCATCCCTTTCTCCTAGAGATCAGACACCTGAGCTCCATCATCGTTCCAGAGATCAGTCACCTGCTGCTCCATCTCCTTGACCCAGAGGTCAGACACATGCTGCTCCCTCTCCATATCCCAGCGTTCAGACACCTGTTGCCCCATTCCCTTGTCCCAAAGATCAGACAGCTGCTGCTCCATCTCCTTGTCCAAAGCATCAGACACCTGCTGCTCCATCCCTTTGTCCAAGAGATCAGACACCTGCTTCTCCATCCCTTTGTCCCAGAGATCAGACACCGGCTGCTCCATCCCCTTGTCCCAGAGAACAGACACCTGCTGCTCCATCCCATTGTCCCAGAGATCAGATACGAGCTGCTCAATCCCCTTGTCCCAGCGATTAGACATCTGCTGCTCCATCTCGTTGACCCAGAGATCAGACACCTGGTGCTCCATCCCCTTGACCTAGAGATCAGACACCTGCTGCTCCATCCCCTTGTCCCAGAGATAAGACACCTTCTGCTCCATCCTGTTGGCCCAGATATCAGACACCTGAGCTCCATCATCATCCCAGAGATCAGACACCTGCTGCTCCATCTGCTTGTCCCAGAGATCAGACACCTGCAGCTCCATCTCCTTGACGCAGAGATCCGACACCTGCTGCTCCATCGTCTTCCCAGATATCAGACACCTGCTGCACCAACCCCTTGTCCCAGAGTTCAGACAGCTGCTGCTCCATCCACTTGTCCGAGAGATCAGACACCTGCTGGTCCATCGCCTTCTCCCTGAGGACAGACACCTGCTGCTCCATCGCCTTGTCCAGAGATCAGACACATGCTACTCCATCGCCTCGTCCCAGAGATCAGACAACTGCCGCTCCATCCCATTGTCCCAGAGATCAGATACTAGCTGCTCAATCCCCTTGTCCCAGCGATCAGACATCTGCTGCTCCATCCCCTTGACCTAGAGATCAGACACCTGCTGCTCCATCCCCTTGTCCCAGAGATAAGACACCTTCTGCTCCATCTCCTTGTCCCAGAAATCAGAAACCTGCTGCTCCATTGTTGTCCCAGAGATCAGACACCTATTGCTCCATCCCTTTGTACAGGAGATCCGACACCTGCTGGTCCATTGCCTGGTCCCAGAGATCAGACACCGAAGGCTCCATTCCCTTGTCCCAGAGATCAGACACCTGCTGCCCCATCATCTTCTCCCCGAGATCACACACCTGGCGCTCCATCTCCTTGTCCCAGAGATCAGACACCTGCTGCTCCATCTCAATGGCCCAGAGATCAGATACCTGCTGCTCCATCCCCTTGTCGCAGAGTTCAGACACCTGCTGCTCCATCCCCTTGTCCCAGAGATCAGACAACTGAAGCTCGATCGCCTTGTCCCAGAAATCAGACAACTGCTGCTCCATCGTCGTCCCAGAGATCAGACACCTGCTGCTCCATCATCTTCTCCCAGAGATCAGACTCCTGGCGCTCCATCTCCTTGTCCCAGAGATCAGACAGCTGCTGCTCCACCTTCGACCTAGAGATGATACACCTACTGCTCCATCCCCCTGTCCCAGAGATCAGACACCTGCCGCTCCATCACCTTCTCCCAGACATCAGAGAACTGCTGCTCCATCCCTTTGACCCAGAGATCAGACACCTTGTGCTCCGTCCCCCTGTTCCGGAGATCAGATACCTGCTACACCATTTCCTTGTCCCAGAGATCAGACACCTGCTGCTCCCTCTCCTTGTCTCAGTGTTCAGACACCTGCTGCCCCATCCATTGTCAAGAGATCAGACACCTGCTACTCCTTCTCCTTGTCTCAGTGATCAGACACCTGTTGCTGCATCCCATTCACCCAGAGATGAGACACCTGCTGCTCCATCGTCGTCCCAGAGATCAGACACATGCTGCTCCATCATCTTCCCAGAGGTCAGACACCTGCTGCTCCATCCCCTTTTCCCAGAGATCAGACAACTGCAGCTCCATCCCCTTCTCCCAGACATCAGACAACTGTTGTTCCATCCCCTTGACCCAGAGATCTGACAGCGGCTGATCCATTGTTTTCCCAGCGATCAGATGCCTGCTGCTCCATCCCTTTGTCCCAGAGATCAGACACTGGCTGCTCCATCTCGTTGTACCAGAGATCAGAAACCTGCTGTTCGATCGCGTTGCACCAGAAATCAGGCACCTGCTGTTCCATCCCCTTGTCCCAGAGAACAGACACCTGCTGCTCCTTCACATTGTCCCAGAGATCAGATACTAGCTGCTCAATCCCCTTGTCCCAGCGATTACACACCTGCTGCTCCATCTTCTTGACCCAGAGCTCAGACACCTGGTGCTCCATCCCCTTCACCTAGACATCAGACACCTGCTGCTCCATCTCCTTGTCCCAGAGATAAGACACCTTCTGATCCATCCCGTTTGCCCAGAGATAAGACACCTGCTGCTCCATCTCCTTGTCCCAGAGATTGGACACCTGCAGCTCCATCTCCTTGACGCAGAGATCCGACACCTGCTGCTCCATCGCCTTCCCAGAGATCAGACAGCTGCTGCTCCATCCATTTGTCCGAGAGATCAGACACCTGCTGGTCTATCGCCTTGTCCCAGAGATCAGACACCTGCTGCTCCATCCCCTTGTCTCAGAGATCAGACACCTATTGTTCCATCGTCTTGTCCCAGAGATCAGACATCTACTGCTCCAACCCCTTGTCCCAGAGATCAGACACCTGCTGCTCCATCCCCTTGTCCCAGAGATCAGACACCTGCTGCTCCATTGTCATCCCAGAGATCAGACACCTGCTGCACCATCCCCTTGTCCCAGAGATAACACACGTGCTGCTCCATCTGCTTGTCCCAGAGATCAGACACCTGCAGCTCCATCTCCTTGACGCAGAGATCCGACACCTGCTGCTCCATCGCCTTCCCAGAGATCAGAAACCTGCTGCACCATCCCCTTGTCCCAGAGATCAGACACCTGCTGCTCCAACCCCTTGTCCCAGAGATGAGACACCTGCTGCTCCATTGTCATCCTAGAGATCAGAAACCGGCTGCTCAATCTCCTTGTCCCAGAGATCAGACACCTGTTGCTCCATCTCCTTGTCCCAGAGATCAGACACCTGCTGCTCCATTGTCATCCCAGAGATCAGGCACCTGCTGCACCATCCCCTTGTCCCAGAGATCAGACACCTGCCGCTCCATCGACTTGTCCCAGAGATCAGACACCTGCTGCTCCATCTCAATGGCCCAGGGATCGGATACCTGCTGCTCCATCTCCTTGTCGCAGAGTTCAGACACCTGCTGCTCCATCCCCTTGCCCAGAGATCAGACACCTGTTGCTCCATCCCCTTGTCCCAGAGATCAGACACCTGAAGCTCGATCGCACTGTCCCAGAAATCAGGCAACTGCTGCTCCATCATCTTCTCCCAGAGATCAGACACCTGGCGCTCCATCTCCTTGTTCCAGAGATCAGACACCTGCTGCTCCACCTTCGACCTAGAGATGATACACCTACTGCTCCATCCCCCTCTCCCAGAGATCAGACACCTGCCGCTCCAACCCTTTCTCCCGGACATCAGAGAACTGCTGCTCCATCCCTTTGACCCAGAGATCGGACACCATGTGCTCCATCCACTTCTCCCAAACATCAGACAAGTGTTGTTCCATCCCCTTGACCCAGAGATCTGACAGCGGCTGATCCATTGTTGTCCCAGCGATCAGATGCCTGCTGCTCCATCCCTTTGTACCAGAGATCTGACAGCTGCTGCTCCATCGCCTTGTCCCAGAGATCAGACACCTGCTGGTCAATCGCCTTGTCGCAGAGATCAGGCACTGGTTGCTCCATCGTCGTCCCAGAGTTCAGCGACTTATTGCTCCATCATCTTGTCCCAGAGATCAGACGCCTACTGCTCCAACGTCCTCCCAGACATCAGACACCTGCTCTTCGATCTCCTTGTGCCAGAGATCAGACACCATTAAGTTCATCCCCTTGTCCCAGAGATCAGACACAGTCTGCTCCATCCCCTTGTCCCTGAGATCAGACACCTGCTGCTCCATCTCCTTCTCCCAGACATCAGACACCTGCTGCTCCATCCCTTTCAGCCAGAGATCGTACACTTTGTGCTCCATTCTCTTGTCCCAGAGATCAGACACCTGCTGCACCTTCCCTTTCTCCCAGAGATCAGACACCTGCTGCTCCATCCCCTTGGCCCAAAGACCAGAGACCTGCTGCTCCATCGTCGTCCCAGAGATCAGACATCTGCTGCACCGTTCCGTTGTCCGAGAGAGCAGACACCTGCTGCTCCATCGCCTTCTCTCAGAGAAGCGACGCCTGCTGGTCCAACCCCTTGTCCCGGAGATCAGACACCTGCCACTCCAACTTCTTGTCCTAGAGATCAGACACCTGCTGCTCCATCCCCTTGTCCCAGAGATAAGACACCTTCTGCTCCAACCTGTTGGCCCAGATATCAGACACCTGAGCTCCATCGTCATCCCAGAGATCAGACACCTGCTGCTCCATCTGCTTGTCCCAGAGATCAGACACCTGCAGCTCCATCTCCTTGACGCAGAGATCCGACACCTGCTGCTCCATCGCCTTCCCAGATATCAGACACCTGCTGCACCAACCCCTTGTCCCAGAGTTCAGACAGCTGCTGCTCCATCCACTTGTCCGAGAGATCAGACACCTGCTTGTCCATCGCCTTCTCCCTGAGGACAGACACCTGCTGCTCCATCGCCTTGTCCAGAGATCAGACACATGCTACTCCATCGCCTCGTCCCAGAGATCAGACAACTGCCGCTCCATCCCATTGTCCCAGAGATCAGATACTAGCTGCTCAATCCCCTTGTCCCAGCGATCAGACATCTGCTGCTCCATCCCCTTGACCTAGAGATCAGACACCTGCTGCTCCATCCCCTTGTCCCAGAGATAAGACACCTTCTGCTCCATCTCCTTGTCCCAGAAATCAGAAACCTGCTGCTCCATCTCCATGTCCCAGAGATCAGACACCTGCTGCTCCATTGTTGTCCCAGAGATCAGACACCTATTGCTCCATCCCTTTGTACAGGAGATCCGACACCTGCTGGTCCATTGTCTGGTCCCAGAGATCAGACACCGAAGGCTCCATTCCCTTGTCCCAGAGATCAGACACCTGCTGCCCCATCATCTTCTCCCCGAGATCACACACCTGGCGCTCCATCTCCTTGTCCCAGAGATCAGACACCTGCTGCTCCATCCCCTTTTCCCAGAGATCAGACAACTGCAGCTCCATCCCCTTCTCCCAGACATCAGACAACTGTTGTTCCATCCCCTTGACCCAGAGATCTGACAGCGGCTGATCCATTGTTGTCCCAGCGATCAGATGCCTGCTGCTCCATCCCTTTGTCCCAGAGATCAGACACCGGCTGCTCCATCTCGTTGTACCAGAGATCAGAAACCTGCTGTTCGATCGCGTTGCACCAGAAATCAGGCACCTGCTGTTCCATCCCCTTGTCCCAGAGAGCAGACACCTGCTGCTCCTTCACATTGTCCCAGAGATCAGATACTAGCTGCTCAATCCCCTTGTCCCAGCGATTACACATCTGCTGCTCCATCTTCTTGACCCAGAGCTCAGACACCTGGTGCTCCATCCCCTTCACCTAGACATCAGACACCTGCTGCTCCATCTCCTTGTCCCAGAGATAAGACACCTTCTGATCCATCCCGTTTGCCCAGAGATCAGACACCTGCTGCTCCATCTCCTTGTCCCAGAGATTGGACACCTGCAGCTCCATCTCCTTGACGCAGAGATCCGACACCTGCTGCTCCATCGCCTTCCCAGAGATCAGACAGCTGCTGCTCCATCCATTTGTCCGAGAGATCAGACACCTGCTGGTCTATCGCCTTGTCCCAGAGATCAGACACCTGCTGCTCCATCCCCTTGTCTCAGAGATCAGACACCTATTGTTCCATCGTCTTGTCCCAGAGATCAGACATCTACTGCTCCAACCCCTTGTCCCAGAGATCAGACACCTGCTGCTCCATCCCCTTGTCCCAGAGATCAGACACCTGCTGCTCCATTGTCATCCCAGAGATCAGATACCTGCTGCACCATCCCCTTGTCCCAGAGATAACACACGTGCTGCTCCATCTGCTTGTCCCAGAGATCAGACACCTGCAGCTCCATCTCCTTGACGCAGAGATCCGACACCTGCTGCTCCATCGCCTTCCCAGAGATCAGAAACCTGCTGCACCATCCCCTTGTCCCAGAGATCAGACACCTGCTGCTCCAACCCCTTGTCCCAGAGATGAGACACCTGCTGCTCCATTGTCATCCCAGAGATCAGAAACCGGCTGCTCAATCTCCTTGTCCCAGAGATCAGACACCTGTTGCTCCATCTCCTTGTCCCAGAGATCAGACACCATTAAGTTCATCCCCTTGTCCCAGAGATCAGACACAGTCTGCTCCGTCATCTTCTCCCCGAGATCACACACCTGGCGCTCCATCTCCTTGTCCCAGAGATCAGACACCTGCTGCTCCATCTCAATGGCCCAGAGATCAGATACCTGCTGCTCCATCCCCTTGTCACAGAGTTCAGACACCTGCTGCTCCATCCCCTTGTCCCAGAGATCAGACACCTGTTGCTCCATCCCCTTGTCCCAGAGATCAGACAACTGAAGCTCGATCGCCTTGTCCCAGAAATCAGACAACTGCTGCTCCATCGTCGTCCCAGAGATCAGACACCTGCTGCTCCATCATCTTCTCCCAGAGATCAGACTCCTGGCGCTCCATCTCCTTGTCCCAGAGATCAGACAGCTGCTGCTCCACCTTCGACCTAGAGATGATACACCTACTGCTCCATCCCCCTGTCCCAGAGATCAGACACCTGCCGCTCCATCACCTTCTCCCAGACATCAGAGAACTGCTGCTCCATCCCTTTGACCCAGAGATCAGACACCCTGTGCTCCGTCCCCCTGTTCCGGAGATCAGATACCTGCTACACCATTTCCTTGTCCCAGAGATCAGACACCTGCTGCTCCCTCTCCTTGTCTCAGTGTTCAGACACCTGCAGCCCCATCCATTGTCAAGAGATCAGACACCTGCTACTCCTTCTCCTTGTCTCAGTGATCAGACACCTGTTGCTGCATCCCATTCACCCAGAGATGAGACACCTGCTGCTCCATCGTCGTCCCAGAGATCAGACACATGCTGCTCCATCATCTTCCCAGAGGTCAGACACCTGCTGCTCCATCCCCTTTTCCCAGAGATCAGACAACTGCAGCTCCATCCCCTTCTCCCAGACATCAGACAACTGTTGTTCCATCCCCTTAACCCAGAGATCTGACAGCGGCTGATCCATTGTTGTCCCAGCGATCAGATGCCTGCTGCTCCATCCCTTTGTCCCAGAGATCAGACACCGGCTGCTCCATCTCGTTGTACCAGAGATCAGAAACCTGCTGTTCGATCGCGTTGCACCAGAAATCAGGCACCTGCTGTTCCATCCCCTTGTCCCAGAGAACAGATACCTGCTGCTCCTTCCCATTGTCCCAGAGATCAGATACTAGCTGCTCAATCCCCTTGTCCCAGCGATTACACATCTGCTGCTCCATCTTCTTGACCCAGAGCTCAGACACCTGGTGCTCCATCCCCTTCACCTAGACATCAGACACCTGCTGCTCCATCTCCTTGTCCCAGAGATAAGACACCTTCTGATCCATCCCGTTTTCCCAGAGATCAGACACCTGCTGCTCCATCTCCTTGTCCCAGAGATTGGACACCTGCAGCTCCATCTCCTTGACGCAGAGATCCGACACCTGCTGCTCCATCGCCTTCCCAGAGATCAGACAGCTGCTGCTCCATCCATTTGTCCGAGAGATCAGACACCTGCTGCTCCATCCCCTTGTCTCAGAGATCAGACACCTATTGTTCCATCGTCTTGTCCCAGAGATCAGACATCTACTGCTCCAACCCCTTGTCGCAGAGATCAGACACCTGCTGCTCCATCCCCTTGTCCCAGAGATCAGACACCTGCTGCTCCATTGTCATCCCAGAGATCAGATACCTGCTGCACCATCCCCTTGTCCCAGAGATAACACACGTGCTGCTCCATCTGCTTGTCCCAGAGATCAGACACCTGCAGCTCCATCTCCTTGACGCAGAGATCCGACACCTGCTGCTCCATCGCCTTCCCAGAGATCAGAAACCTGCTGCACCATCCCCTTGTCCCAGAGATCAGACACCTGCTGCTCCAACCCCTTGTCCCAGAGATGAGACACCTGCTGCTCCATTGTCATCCCAGAGATCAGAAACCGGCTGCTCAATCTCCTTGTCCCAGAGATCAGACACCTGTTGCTCCATCTCCCTGTCCCAGAGATCAGACACCTGCTGCTCCATTGTCATCCCAGAGATCAGGCACCTGCTGCACCATCCCCTTGTCCCAGAGATCAGACACCTGCCGCACCATCGACTTGTCCCAGAGATCAGACACCTGCTGCTCCATCTCAATGGCCCAGAGATCAGATACCTGCTGCTCCATCTCCTTGTCGCAGAGTTCAGACACCTGCTGCTCCATCCCCTTGTCCCAGAGATCAGACACCTGTTGCTCCATCCCCTTGTCCCAGAGATCAGACACCTGCTCTTCGATCTCCTTGTGCCAGAGATCAGACACCATTAAGTTCATCCCCTTGTCCCAGAGATCAGACACAGTCTGCTCCATCCCCTTGTCCCTGAGATCAGACACCTGCTGCTCCATCTCCTTCTCCCAGACATCAGACACCTGCTGCTCCATCCCTTTCAGCCAGAGATCGTACACTTTGTGCTCCATTCTCTTGTCCCAGAGATTAGACACCTGCTGCACCTTCCCTTTCTCCCAGAGATCAGACACCTGCTGCTCCATCCCCTTGGCCCAAAGACCAGAGACCTGCTGCTCCATCGTCGTCCCAGAGATCAGACATCTGCTGCACCGTTCCGTTGTCCGAGAGAGTAGACACCTGCTGCTCCATCGCCTTCTCTCAGAGAGGCGACGCCTGCTGGTCCAACCCCTTGTCCCGGAGATCAGACACCTGAAGCTCGATCGCCCTGTCCCAGAAATCAGGCAACTGCTGCTCCATCGTCGTCCCAGAGATCAGACACCTGCTGCTCCATCATCTTCTCCCAGAGATCAGACACCTGGCGCTCCATCTCCTTGTTCCAGAGATCAGACACCTGCTGCTCCACCTTCGACCTAGAGATGATACACCTACTGCTCCATCCCCCTCTCCCAGAGATCAGACACCTGCCGCTCCAACCCTTTCTCCCGGACATCAGAGAACTGCTGCTCCATCCCTTTGACCCAGAGATCGGACACCATGTGCTCCATCCACTTCTCCCAGACATCAGACAAGTGTTGTTCCATCCCCTTGACCCAGAGATCTGACAGCGGCTGATCCATTGTTGTCCCAGCGATCAGATGCCTGCTGCTCCATCCCTTTGTACCAGAGATCTGACAGCTGCTGCTCCATCGCCTTGTCCCAGAGATCAGACACCTGCTGGTCAATCGCCTTGTCGCAGAGATCAGACACTGGTTGCTCCATCGTCGTCCCAGAGATCAGCGACTTATTGCTCCATCACCTTGTCCCAGAGATCAGACGCCTACTGCTCCAACGTCCTCCCAGAGATCAGACACCTGCTCTTCGATCTCCTTGTGCCAGAGATCAGACACCATTAAGTTCATCCCCTTGTCCCAGAGATCAGACACAGTCTGCTCCATCCCCTTGTCCCTGAGATCAGACACCTGCTGCTCCATCTCCTTCTCCCAGACATCAGACACCTGCTGCTCCATCCCTTTCAGCCAGAGATCGTACACTTTGTGCTCCATTCTCTTGTCCCAGAGATCAGACACCTGCTGCACCTTCCCTTTCTCCCAGAGATCAGACACCTGCTGCTCCATCCCCTTGGCCCAAAGACCAGAGACCTGCTGCTCCATCGTCGTCCCAGAGATCAGACATCTGCTGCACCGTTCCGTTGTCCGAGAGAGCAGACACCTGCTGCTCCATCGCCTTCTCTCAGAGAGGCGACACCTGCTGCTCCAATTCCTTGTCCTAGAGATCAGAAACCTGCTGCTCCATCACCTTGTCGCAGAGCGAATACACCTGCTGCTCCAGCCCGTTGTCCCAGAGATCGTACACTTTGTGCTCCATCCTCTTGTCCCAGAGATCAGACACCTGCTGCACTTTCCCCTTGTCCCAGAGATCAGACACCTGTTACCCCATTCCCTTATCTCAGAGATCAGACACCTGTTGCTCTATCCCCTTATCCCAGAGTTCAGACACCTGCTGCTCGATCCCCTTATCCAGAGATCAGACACCTGCTGCGCCATCCCCTTCTCCCAGAGATCGGACACTGGCGGCTCCATCCCTTTCTCCTAGAGATCAGACACCTGGTGCGCCGTCTCATTGCCCAAAGTTCACACACCTGGCACTCCATCCCCTTGTCCCGAGATCAGACACCTGCTGCTCCATCCCCATGTCCCAGAGATCAGACAACTGCTCCTCCATCCCCTTGTCCGAGCGATCAGACACCTGCTGCTCTATCACCTTGTCCCAGAGTGGATACACCTGCTGCCCCATCCCGTTGTCCCAGAGATCAGAAACCTCCTGCTCCATTTCCTTGTCCCAGAGATCAGACACCTGCTGCTCATCCCCTTGTCCCAGAGATCATACACCTGAACTCCATCAACGCCCAGAGATCAGACACCTTTTGCCCATCCCATTGTCCAGAGATCAGACACCTGCTGCTCCATCACCTTGTACCAGAGATCAGACACCTATTCCTCCATCCCCTTTTCTGAGAGATCAGACACCTGATGCTCCATCACGTGGTCCCAGAGAGGATACACCTGCTGCTCCATCTCCTTCTCCCAGACATCAGACAACTGCTGCTCCATCCTTTTGACCCAGAGATCGTACACCTTGTCCTCCATCCCCTTGTCCCGGAGATCGGGCACCTGCTACACCATGCCCATGTCCAAGA